>NW_027279008.1:267500-444631 GCF_046629955.1 Centroberyx affinis | reverse complement strand
TACATCAATACATCATTTTCAAATTAATTGCAATACCTCGGTATAATAATAAACAAATGAGAGCATGGTGGAGACGATTGTTCTCCTCTATCTCACTCCAGTAGTATTGTTAGTTCTAGTGTTTCTCCACATTAAGACTACATTTCCCATCAGCCCCGTTGCTTCCTGCCCTCCCCTCCCCCTCCCTGAAGAGGATCAACATGTTGGAAGTGATTTCTCCATCCTCCTTTCCCTCCTTCCACCATCTGCTGCCAGAAACTCTGAAAGCTTTAGCTCCGTTTGCTCTGGAAGAACAGAACCTCTTCCTGTTTTGTGCCGTAAAGCGATCCAGCAGATTTCCCTCCAGATCCACCAGGTGGAGAAACAATGGAGGATGCAGAGTGGAGGCTGACAGGCTGAACACTGATGGACTGGTTTGTTTACAGTAATTATACTAATATCTCAAAATGAATGTGGTAGTGATTTATTGATGTTAAAATGCTACACGCAGCACATTTAAACTCCAGGACTGGGATCTCTTCGATATTCCAATAAACTGGGATCTGTTGTTCTCTGATTGGTGTGTTTTGGTGTCTCCACATATGAAGGACACACTTCAGGATGTAAAATGGGATGCATCCTTTGCAGTGGTGGAAGAAGTATTGAGATATTTTACTTAAGTAAAAGTAGCAATACAACAATGTAAAGATACTCCATTACAAGTAAAAGTCCTGCATTCAAAATCTTACTTAAGTAAAAGTACAGTATTGGCAGCAAAATGTACTTAGAGTATCAAAGTAAACGTACTCATTATGCAAACTGTCCCCATTTAGAGAGTTATATTTTTCAGAAATTATTGCAATATTAATACTGATTTATTGACATACATGTACATGTAAGCAGCATTTTAATGTTGTCAACGTGAAGCTAATCTTAACAATTTAGCTATACTTTTGGGTAGTCTAATCTATAACAATGCTATTTTATAGTAATTTTATAAAGATGATCAAATGTTTTAAATATAAAATATTGATCTGAAAAGTAACTAGTAACTATAGCTGTGAAATAAATGTAATGGAGTAAAAAGTACAATATTTCCCTCTAAAATGTAGTGGAGTATAAGTACAAAGTAGCATAAAATGGAAATACTCAAGTAAAGTACAAGTACCTCAAAATTGTACTTAAGTACAGTACTTGAGTAAATGTACTTAGTTACTTTCCACCTCTGATCCTTTCGTTCGTTCAGCTCTCATCGCCTTGCTGACGTTTGCTCCTTGTTCACCAACAATAAATCGCTGTTGTTGTTGTTGTTGTTATTGTTGTTGTTGTTGTTGTTGTTGTGCACACTGACCAGACTTCATGCTTATTTTCCCCCTCGGCTGAACAGAATCATTTTGGCATCGCAGGCGTTCAGCTGATGCTCCCATCCAGAGCGGTTTACAGCGTCTGAACCAGCAGGCTGAGCTTCAGTTTCCGGATCAGCAGCAGATCAGTAAGGAGCCGCACGCCGTCGCGCCGGCCGTTGTTCGTATCGGGCGTGACACGCTCGCCCTGTTCGTCTTCCCGCCCGCGGGCTGGCGGTGGAAATGCTGATCGGGGCTAAGTGGCGTGCGGCTGAGAGGCAGACGGGCCCGCCATCAAATCTGCCTTCGCTCTTTCAAACTGAAATATTAGGCAAGAGGGAGGAGAGTGGGATTTACCAAATGAGAGAGTTTGAGTTAAAGGGGCCCTATTGTCAGATTTCAAATCTAAGTCTTAGGCCACCCTCGATTTTTTATATAAATTTTGTCTTAAATGTTTGTTTCCTGCATTAGTGTGTCAGTAGACTGCTCTTTATAGTACATTTTTTTATATATTTAGAAGCTTTTCATTTCATTATTTTTAAAAGCATCTTCTTCGCTTTATGGACTTTATGGACTTTTGCACAGTACTGTATATGATCAAGAATGTTTCATGAAGACATTGGTAGATTTTGATTTTGTTTGAGCCGTTCAATTTAAAGTTATTGCAAAAAAATCCATCCTTTTTTTTCCAGGCCAGTTTCAGACCAGTAAACGCATCACAGCTGGACTCGGTCCCGATTGGCTCGCTCACTAAAAGAATCACTGAAATCCGTCCAATCGGGGTCCAGTTTGCCGCATGTGAACTGGAAAGCCTCCACTCCACAGCAGGTTCACCTCATTTGAATTAGAGGAGCCGCTGCTGTCGGCCAATCAGGGTCCAGCATTGTGACGACTCAGTCTTTAAATTCACTCAATAAATTCCCTTTTTAACTAAACTCTATTTCTTATTATTTGCAAAACATTGTGAAGAACATTTTTCTAATCCTGGGAGATAGATAGTATATTTTAAAGCAAAATCAAGAAACCTGAAAACCGATGGGTGAGAAGAGTTTAACCATGCAGCACAGAATCTAAATGAAGCACACACACACACACAAACACACATTTCAGTAGAAACAGCCATCTGCACACTCACACACACACACACACACACACACACACACACTATGAAGTGAAAATCACATCCCCGTTCTGCAGGGAGGGGAGACTGTTTGTGTGATTATGATGAACTGGTTAAACTGCAATTACGGCGGCGAGCGATGGGAGAGGAGACGACAGCAGTTTAGACGACAATTTGGGAGGCGGCTGCCGTGGCTGCTGCAGCTGGGGCCTGTTTTAATGCAGTAATTGATAGACTCTGCCAGTCACTAGTGGGATCAGAATTAAAACTCAAATTATCATCATTAGGACCCCCCCTAATTGCTGCATCAAATGCACATCAGCGTTTTTGTTTTTCATTATAAAATTACACTCGTGTTATCTAATTTCATCAGCTGCATTGAAGGCGTCCGCTAAGGCCTTGTCAGTGATTTGAGGAGAGGATTTTTTTTTTTTTTTGTTTTCCCCGTCAACCCCCCTCACACACACACACACACACCTCCCACACACACACACACACACACACACACACACACACAGGCAGTTAACATCCTCATGATATATGTCTGTCACAGATGGAGACCCCAAAATCTCTTTCTACTGTTGATGCCGCCAATAAATACAATGCACTCCACTATAAATAAATGCAGTATACACAAGCTGAAAACATTCTCGTTTAGATGACTTATGAATCACTGTGGAATGGTAGCTGCGCTCATTTAATGGCTAATAAAGTCCGGCGGCGATGTCTGCTGCATCCTCCTCCGCATCTCAACCTTTTTCAGCCCGAGACGCCCGAGAAGAAAACAACTTCCACCAGGCAGCGACCCCCTGTTGCAGACGGAAAAGCGTGTTTTTATTTTCCTTTTTACTGTAAGATAACAAACCATTTGCTGGACGCTTCTATGGTTTGGTACAAAAGTGTGTAAGCCGTCGAGTTGTTTCCGCAGAATCCATTGGAAAATATGAGGCAGGTTGCAATGGACTCTAATCTGATTTAGGTTTAGTCTATTTGCACATACATATGATACAAACTGAAAAGGAAGGATAGAAAAAAATGCAAATTGTGCGTGTGAGACAGAGACTTCAAAAGAAAATGATAGAACAGACAGAAGTGAACCGGGCAAAAGAAACCAAATGACATCAAAACTCAATTCAGAGGAGAATGGTACAAAAACAACATTACACACAGTGGTGGAAAGTAACTAAGTACATTTACTCAAGTACTGTACTTAAGTACAATTTTGAGGTACTTTACTTGAGTATTTCCATTTTATGCTACTTTGTACTTATACTCCACTACATTTTAGACTTTTCAGATCAATATTTTATATTTAAAACATTTGATCATCTTTATTAAATAGCATTGTTATAGATTAGACTACCCAAAAGTATAGCTAAATTGTCAAGATTAGCTTCATGTTGACAACTTTAAAATGCTGCTTACATGTACATGTATGTCAATAAATCAGTATTAATATTCCAATAATTTATGAAAAATTTAACTCTCTAAATGGGGACAGTTTACTGCCAATACTTATGTACTTTTACTTAAGTAAGATTTTGAATGCAGGACTTTTACTTGTAATGGAGTATCTTTACATTGTTGTATTGCTACTTTTACTTAAGTAAAAGATCTCAGTACTTCTTCCACCACTAATTACACATTACATATGATGAAAACGGAAAAGGAAGGATAGAAAGAAATAAAAACTGTGGGTTAACCCTAACCCTGTGAGACAAAGAGACTCCAAAAGAAAATGAGAAGAAAATCAAAATGATAGAGACAGAAGGGAAACAGAAACCAACAGAAACCAAATGAGAATGTTAGAAAAACAACAAACTGTACGGATAAATGAATGGGAGTAAAGTAATTTAAAACGTGAAAGTGAGTTGAGTGTGTGTTAGCGGCACCGACCGAAACATCCGTCACACACACACTGCTGTCCAGGAGTGTGTGAGGTGACCTGTCACTCACAGTCACTCTGGACTGAGAACACCACAGCTAACCACTGCTGAAAACATCCTGTCTCCTTGCCCCCAGCTCTTTCTGTGTTTCCGTGTGTGTGTGTGTGTGTGTGTGTGTGTGTGTGTGTGTGTGTGTGTGTTTGGTGGGGGGGCGGCGGGGGTCCAACAGTAGGCACACACACATAGAGCATAGGTAGAAGAGCTGAGCAAACGAATCCTCTCAGAGTGACATGGTGTGTGTGTGTGTGTGTTTGCCCTTGACTGCACTTCTGACCTTGTGCAATCCAGTCGTAACACATTGAACAATCAGTCTTTTCCTGTGCTACCAAGCAGTTAGCAAGATTTAAATTAGCATATAGGTGAATATTATACTGCAAAGCCGAATCTATCTACTGTAACATGAAGCACATGAAACACGAGAGTCTCTCATTCAACTAGTCACCAGATCATTCGTTGTAGTTTCTGCTAGCTGAAAAAAAAAAAAATGTAAAACTTGAGTCTTCTAAACAATCCCTTGAGGATGGAGCCAAAGTGCAGCATAAGTTCAGGAAACAGTAAAAACTGTGACTTTACTGAGTGTAAAAAGTATGATGTTTACAGTGTAAAAAGTGTGATTTTTAGAGGGCATAAAAAATGCGACCTTTACTGTGTAAAAACTTTTACCGAGTATAAAAACTGAAAAATTTACAGTGTGAAAAGTGTGACTTTTACTCAAATTGGCTGTCAGACACTGGCTCCAGAGCCCACATTGGAGGCCCGGTCCTCATTTTAAAGGATAATGTTAAATAGAAAGATTTTCCCCTTTACAGCAACTCAATTTGCATATTTGCATCTATTTGTGTCATTTTGCTAGCCTAAGTCAGTGGTTCTCAACGTGGGGTCCGGGGACCACCAGGGGTCCCTGAGGGCATTCCAGGGGGTCCCCAGCAAATTGATGAATTGTTAAACTTCATTATTTGATTTATTTTGATCATAGTTTCACTGTTATCTCTCCAGATAGTCATGGAATTCTATACAAAATCATATCTGACAATAAAAAATATTCTCAGATTTGGGTCCGAGAGACAAAATCTCATCAAATGGGGGTCTGTGGCCCTAATGTGGACTACATTAGGGGTCCTTGATATGAAAAAGGTTGAGAACCACTGGCCTAAGTGCAGCTCAAGCAATATGAAGGTTGATTTCTGGATATAGGAGACATGATGAACATTAGGTAGTTATTTTATTATGTTAAGTTATATCAGAAGTAGTAGTTCACCGCAATTTAAAATTGAACAGCTGTAGACTAGCCTTCTTAGCACAACACTGTGGTTGCTAGCAGAGTCCTTCTTCTTCAAGTGTATTTTTCCTCAGTAAAATCCGGCCCAATTAGAGAATATTAATGATTGTTAAATGTGCATATGCTGGAGCTGGAAAATGGGAAGGTTAATAGACAGGCAGCGTCACGCGATCGCATTTATCAGTTTCTATTTATCTCTCCTTGGGAGGTGGCAGGTTTACAGTAAATACCTTCTGTCCCCCTAATTTCCTAATGATGGTGATAATGATGGAGAATGGCGCAGTCATTAGCAAGGACAGGCTCTGTGCATCACTCTGTCAGCTATGTCTCTCCCAGGCCCGCAATGAGAAGTGATGGGGCCCAGCTGTTCCCCACATCCTCTCCCCAAACTGAACCTCTCTGAGACTGAGAGGAGCAGGGAGAGAGGAGAAGGGGACAGAGAGATGAACAGGAAGAGAAAGAGAGAAAGAGAGAGTGAGACAGACAGAGGGAAAGAAACTAGAATGCCCGCCAAACAAAGGAGGACACTAAAATGTTAAAGGAAAACACCATGTTTTGGGGGAAATTGGCCTGTAAAAGTGATGAGAACATAGACACCAAAATCATCCATGTGTCCCCGGTAGATCATTTGCTCTGGTGCTCCATGCTAACACTTTAGCATAGGCTACACAATGTTGAGTGATATAGGCTTTATGCTTACTCTTTAGCATACACTATGTTGAGTGAAATAGGCTCCATGCTAACACTTTAGCATACACAATGTTGAGTGATATAGGCTCTATGCTAACTCTTTAGCATACACTATGTTGAGCGATAGTAGCTCCATGCTAACACTTTAGCATACACTATGTTGAGTGACAGTAGGCTCTATGCTAACACTTTAGCATACAGAGTGATAATAGGCTCCATGCTAACACTTTAGCATACACTCACTGTTGACAACTTGGTGACTTTGTCACAGGGACTATAGGCTATGTATTGATATGCAAATTAGTGTATGATGTCATCTGGCGACTATAGTGACTATAGTGGCAGCCAATAGCTTCTCTCCTTGGAAAAGAGTTGGCAACACTGCTTACACCAGTGATTCTCAACCTTTTTCATATCAAGGACCCTAATTTAGTCCACATTAGGGCCACGGACCCCCATGTAATGAGCTTTTGTCTCTCAGACCCAAATCTGACAATATCTTTTATTGCTAGATAGGATTTTGTCCAGAATCCCATGACTATCTGTATTGTAGGTAGAGAGATAACAGAGAAACTATGATCTACATTCTCTAATTGTGTTCACTACTTGTAAATGAAATAATGCTGAAGTTTAACAATTCATCAATTTGCTGGGGACCCCCTGGAACCCCCTCAAGGACCCCTGGTGGACCCCACGTTGAGAACCACTGGCTTACACTATGCCGAGTGACAGTAGGCTCCAAAGTGAGAAACTGAGAACTTGCAGCAGCTCTAAAACTAAATGGTAAGTAATGTCACTTAAATGATTTGTCTGTCAGTTTTGTGTAAGAAATTGGTAAAACTGACACAAAATATGATGAACTAGCAGAGGAACTACTTTTCCACATTTCCATAGGAAGTGAAGGTGGTGGCTGATGGGAGACTGTGTACAGCTAAAAATCACTGCACAGTGGATGAATACATGATTGCTCAACTGAAATAGTTCCAAAAATAAACCTGGCTATATCAGCTGTATTGAGCTAATGGTATCTCAACTTTACAATTTATAAAGCTGCAGGTCATTCATTAAACTTTGGATAATGCTAGTGGCCTGCTTTCACTCAACATGCTAAAGTGTTAGCATAGAGCCAATGATCTACCGGGGACACATGGATGATATTGGTTGACCAGTCTCACAAAAACTTGGTATATTTGTGTAAGTACACACTGTCCAAACCGCTATTTTCCATCCTTTTGTCTTTCACTCAGACATTCTCTGCTTTTCATTTCCCCTTACTTTCGTGCACCTTAGTCATCCTCTGTCATTTTATTTTAGCTCTCCTTCTCTTTCATTCCGGCTCTGTCTCCCTTCTCTCTCTCTCTCTCTCTCTCTCTCACCCCTCCTCTCCCTCTCCTCATTTCGCTCCTTTTTTTTTTATTGTGCACGCTCCCTTTGTCTCCACCGTCTTAATTAGCAGTCCGCACCACATGTACTACTATCAGCCTTGCAGAACATGTTACAATTAGAGCTGATAGCCAAATATTCCTCTTTTCCAAAAGATTAATTTGAGAGCGAGGCTTATCGGCGAGGCTTTCCTTGTCCTGTGCAGCGATAGCTTTCAGTAAGAGGGACGCCGGTATGAAATAATCTGAAAGGAACGCTCCCATTATCGGAACAAAAGTTAAACACTTGGATTCCGATATATAAATTCAGAGGGAATAAAGAAACAGGACAATTTCATTTGTCTTCCTTTTCTTATTAACCTCCATTTTTCTATTGTTAATCTTTGTGTGTGGAGTATTGGATCCTTCAGAGGCGCATACTGGCAATTAGGCGGCGAGGCAAGGCCGATAATGCACTGTGTAAACCTCAAGCTGAATAAATTATGCCACAAAATCAGTCCGGCTGATTTAAAAGTAGCGACGTTCAAAATTTCAAAGTCACCTCTGATGAATAGCGCGGAGTGATTAATTCATGATGGGATACGCCACCTTGTCAGGCCGAGCTCTTCACTGGGTAATGGCAACACATGCATAATAGAAACGCGGCTCTCCGCCTCGCCTCGTCGTCTGAGCGACTTCAAAGGAATTAAAAAGCGGATCCGTCAAATTTACATCTGTTAACTTCGCTCAAACAGTTGTTCGGACCTGGGGAAATCGGTTCATATTCTCCTAAGATTGTCTCACTAACACAGTGGAAGGTTCGCAGTGACGAGATTCAACAAGTTTCCGGGAAAAAAAGGAGATCAGAGGAGTGTTGAAGTTGGAGTGATTTGATTTGGCTTTGTCATTAAATTGGATGTATGTCTGATATGAAATGCATACAGGAGTGCAAGTGAAATCAAGTTCCCCTTAATTTACACTACCAGTCAAAAGTCTGGACCCACCTGACTGAATGTTCTATGTTCTTCATTCTCTTAAAGCCATTTTGATCTAAAAGCTTCTGCTGAAATGCTTGAAATGTGTTTCTTAGACAAATATAAATAGTGAAGTTGATCCTATGTATGAATTTCTTTCCAAAGCCTTTTGCCTTTCCATCAAGGCAAAGGGCGGCTGCTTTAAAGAATCTAAAATATAAGATAGTTTTGATTTGTTTAACACTTTTCTGGTCACTGCATAATTCCATTTGTGTTATTTCACAGTTTTGACTTTGCTTTTATTCTAAAATGTGGAAAAATAGCACAATTATAGAAAAATGCATGTGTCCAGACTTTTGACTGGTAGTGTATCTTGCATCTAATTGACTCTTTAGTATGTTGTTGTTGTGTATGTTTAGTATGTTTAGTATGTTTTAAAGTAGTTCCTTCCTTTGATTACACTTGTACTGCTTGCTTTTACCTTTGTTTTTATTCTTTTATCTATTATCTGTATTGTGTTGTACTGTTTTTTTTCTCCCATTTTATTGTAAAGCACCTTGTAATCTTGTTAAGAAAGGTGCTATATAAATAAAGTTTATTATTATTATTATTATTATAGTAGAATCAAATTAGTATATTGTAATGCAGAACTGTGGCATCTCTCAACCGACTAACTTCCAGACTTTTCTGATGGCTGAAAAGGGAGTAAAACCATTTTTTTTATTTTTTTTCAAAACAATTCCTCTTAGGGAGTGAAGGCTGCAGCAGTAGTGCAGTAGTGCAGGAGGCAGGCGGTAAAGAGTGGGACTTCATCTGTGCTACATCCCTCCTTCCCTGAAACAGTGAATAATCAGTCCAGCAGCAGGATGACCTTTCCTCTAAACCCTCCACTAACTCTCCGGCTGACAGGCGGAGAGAGCAGACGATCCCGGACTCCTTCATGGTGTGTTGCGACTGCACTCGCCACACTGCTAGTGCAAAATGACAAGTGAATCAAGCTTCTATTTTTACCTCCGGGTGTTGGGGGGGAGGAGGGGTGGGGGGTGGGTGGGGGGGACTTGTGTGTCACTCCCGACCACTGCACCCAAGAAAATCAGCCATGAAGTTTGGTTTTGGGCAATCTGACCGCTGACACCGCGGAGCTGTCACAGCGATGCCCTTCCCCTCCGTCAACCGATCCCCCGCCTCGACCTCGCGCCGCTCCTCACACCTGACCGGCACCGGGGGGTGGGGGGGTGGGGGGTGGGGGGTACGGCGGCGTGATTGACACCTCGCCCGATCCCCTGTAAACACCTTGAGATCTCGCCACCTCCGGCAGGGGGGGTGGGGGGAGGGGGGGGGGGAAGATCAGTGACTTGTGTGAAAAGAGGCCTCTCCTCCCGGCCTCCGCTCAGGTCTGCCGGGCTGCTCGGCGTGACGCGGCCCGACTTGTCAGAGGGAGGAAGGAGATGCTGAGTGACTTAGCACCTCTGGAAATGTCAGCCCCGGAGCCGGCGGACGCCAGGCTGAGCGGAGCGAGGGAGAGAGAGAGAGAGAGAGAGAGAGAGAGAGAGAGCGTGGACTCGACTGCGGCCGGCTCAGCTGCTGCCTGTTAAGAAGCCGTTCCCCCCCCCCCCCCCCTCCGTCCCCCGGATCTCTGCCACACGTCTTCCGCTCGCTTCTCTTTTTCGGAAGAAGTGCATCTGCTCTTGTCCAGCTGCCGCTCGGGCCCGAAACGGACCCTTCTCGCCCTGGCGCCCGATGTGCAGTGGGTCCGACGAAAAGTGGGTCCGAGCGTGACGATGAGAAACCCTCGCCACGCCTAAGTGCCCCTTCATTTGCTCTGATGAATCACGTTAAAGGAGACGAGGCGCCAGAGAGACAGACACCCAGCGCAGAGGAGGGGAAAGTCAGTCACGGCACAGTCTGTCAGACCGCCGTTATTTACCATGCCGACAAACACGTTTCCTCCCTCTCTCTCCCTGAGGAAACTCGCGGATGTACAACACAACATATTTAGTGCTACATATTTATAGAAGTCAAGCAGAAAGTCAGTTTGCTGAAGCATTAAGGAATCGGGAGGCACGGAAAGAGAGAGCTTTTACAGAAAGAGAGAGAGAGAGAGAGAGCGACTTTGGAGCGTGATGATGCTCAGTAAAATCTAATGGGCTGTTTACTCACCGCCTGCCGCGATCCAGACTGCTACATTGACTCTTGATTTATATTTTCTGATTCATAGAGGCGCATGCATCTTACTTTAATCAAGCTTCTCCATATCATTCCCCCCCCCTCGTCCCCTCCATCTCACTGGCTGCCATCCTTTTTTTTTTCCCCCACAATGCACATTAACAGCAAAAATATAATCAGTTTTCTGACAGACTATGTTTTTAGCACATGATGGGTGAATATAGCATTTTGAAAATGGCCCGTTCCCTATCCTCCATCTCCAAATAGATCCGCTGGGACGGAAGGCAATATCAGCTGAGAGGACACAGTTTCAAGGGTGTGTCTGCAATCTGATGCCTGCTATTTTTCATGTTTGTTAACAAAATGCAATTTGAGGGAGGAAAACAGAATATACCGATAAGTACGGGAGCACGTTATTTGTCTGGGTCTAGCAGAAGCAGCCAGTGTTTCAGTGGCTAGACAAGCTTTTCACTGATGAGGGAAAAGGTTTATACAGGATTTAATTAGAATCTAGATCCCAGTGCAAGTTAAAAAGAAAACATATTTTTCTTCTGTATTGTTCCTAAAATAACTCAAGATCACAACACATTTGTTATAAGTTGAAGCCAAACCATAGCCGCCACTTTTCCACAAACAAAGCAAATGTTTCACGCAAAGTTTTCTCTCTTTCTTAATGTAGATGAGGGTTAAGTTTCAGTTTCATTTCTCGCCGGCCGCCATTAGCCGATATCCAAGAGGGCTAGAAGGCACAGGTTCGGCAGATTAAGGCTGGGGATTTCTCTTGACCTTTCAGCCAAATGCCATGCTGTTTGAGGTGTACAAGCATAATTAGATCTGATCGTCGTGTTGCTTTCTAATCTTCGCCGGGGCCAATTTTTTTTTTTTGTAAGCCGCAAATCGCTGTCGTTCATTAGCGGCGTTTAAGATGTGGAGGGCACAGGCTAATGACAGGAGCTAGTCAGGTTGAAATAATCCTGTTGTTTCTGACGCTTTCCCGCACGACGCCCACAACTGTTGCGCCCGCTCGCTTTCAAGGAAGCACCCCCCCCCACCCCCCCCTCACCCCCGTTAATGAGGAGGAGGAGGAGGAGGAGGAGGATGGCCTTCCGCCGGGCCGCCGCAGACATCGCGGGGGGAAAACGACGTGCTCTCCCGGCTAATGTAGCCTCCGATTCACAGTGACATTTGCCATTAGCTCCATGCTGAATTCGACCGGCGACGGAAGCAGAAGAAAAAGCTCAAATCATCGCCAATTAACGGAGGCATCAAACAGTGAAAATCCTAGCAGGAGATTTTACGGGCGGCGCTCGGAGAAAGGTCAGGCTCCAGTGGAACAAGGCAAAGTCACAGGATTTATTAGAACTAATGAGCGCTTTCGTTAGACTGAATTAACGCCGGTACACAAACAAAAAAAAACCAAAACACACACCCAGCCCACTCTGAAAGTCTGAGCATAACAGTTATTTAGTGTATATACATGCACACACACACACACACACACACTTTTTAGACCCGCTGAGTGACTTGAGGAAATATCAGTGCATACATTTTTATAATTTCCTCTTAAAACATGTTAGATTCGTCAGTTATTCCTGCTTTGAAACAAGTTATTTTGACTCTCAGATCCTACAGCAGACCCTTAAATGTGAGAAGAAAAAAAAAATCGAATTTGTTCATTATTTTTTTAAAAAGCTGTTATTCATTTTGCATCACATAATGTTTTTTTTTTTATATTATTTTAAGCCAGGATCTTTCAACAAGTCTTGACATCGTGTTACTGAGCTGGTTCTTGGTTTTATTTTCTCCGATTTCGTCCCTAGCCGCCCCAAAAAACCACCTGAGCCTCCTTTTTACGATCCCTTGGTTCTTCTAATGAGCCCCTGAATTGAGCCGAGAGTATTTATTGAGATATTCAGATGGATTCTCCTGCAACCCCCCCCGACCCCTCCACCCCTCCCTCCCCCTTCCTCTGAACGATGGAGGTCTGGGTGGAGAGATGTAACAGAGATTGGCTGTGACAGCGCCAAAATGAGGCTAACGAATATCCTAATGAGGATATGCCAGCCATGTTCCCTCCTTCCAAACCACACCAGATACCAGAGGCGAACCCAAGGCTGCAGCAACACTGACACAGTACTGACCACCAACTCACACACACACACACACACACACACATACTGTTAGATCTTATCATTTTCTGCCCCTGAATGAACAATTTGAGAGGCTTCAGCTCTGTATATATATAGAGTTTTTTTTTTTTTTATTTCCCTGGATAACATGTCATTGAGATATTTCCAGCGGCTACAATGGAGTTTGATATGAGAAAATGTTTCATCGATCTGAAACATCAGCGGTAAACATCGAGGGCTTCTTTCTAGAGCCGCCATTTTGCACCGAGAGACGTTCAACGATCATACAGGGAGAAATCCATCAGAGAAGAGGAGAGAGACCAATTTCTCCACCCACAGGAGCAGGAGAGAGACCAGAATGCAATGCAGCAGAGAGACAAGGTTGAGGTTTTGGAGTAGAGAAGGTAGAAAGGCTGAGCAAAGTAGAGAAGAAGAAGGAAGAAGGAGAAGAAGAAGAAGAAGAAGACCTGCGGATGTTGAGTCGATTCAGAACAACACCATTAAAATGACGAGTGCATGTTGGCCTCAGGTCAACCTTATGTGCTCTGTGAAATGTGCACACACGTGTTTTGTCACACACACACACACACACACACACACACACATTTCCCTCTGCATTTCTGTGTGTGTGTGTGTGTGTGTGTGTGTGTGTGTGTGTGTGTGTATAGGGGTGATAGACCTGAGAGAGAGGCAGTGAGGTGCAGCAGAGAAACGGCAGGTTCTCCTGTCACACAGTAAAGGACAAGCTGTGTCGGCATCACACACACACACACACACACACACACACACACACACACACACACACACACACACACACACACACACACACACATACATATTATTCACCAGTGTACACAACTATTCTAAGTGACCCAGCCTAATTATAGGATCATCTGGTACAGTGGTTCTCAACCCGTCAGGACAAATTTGGGGGGGGTCATGTGATTATAAAGTAAAAAATATCTATTTCCTGTATACTAATTTACTATCATGTTTAAATTAAATACAAATGACAGGGAGGAGGTCTGGCTCTCGGAAATGAAAACAGGAAACGACCCCAAAACTACTGATGTTCACATTCAGCTTATTTCTTCATGTGTTCTTACCTGGTATGAACACCACAGAAGAAGACACAGACAAGTCCATCATGCCTAGCTAAAGTTCAGAAATCAGATTTGTTTGACTCCCCACCACCACAACCTCTAACCTGGCAGAACTCTGTCCAATAAACTAACTAGGTTATTGTTTATTGTTTATTGTTTATTTGGATCCCCATTAGTTGTTACCAAGGTAACAGCTACTCTTCCTGGGGTCCACGTTAAGAACATAAATGTATACACATGCTTTCACATACATGCATACATTAATACAATTACAGCAATAATCTGGTCCACCCCACCCCAGGTAAAACAGTATAAACAAAAACCAAATACAATTTCAACAAAACCACGTGAAACTCTCTCTCTATAGGCTACATCTCTCTCTATATGTATATATTTGCATACACACACACACACACACACACTTATATACACATACATCCATACACACACACATGCATACATACTATATAACAAGCAGTATCTATGACCATGTTTACAAAATACTTTGAGCTACCAATTTAACATTTTTGACAAATTAACAGTAGTTGTGAGTCATGTGACTTTTGTTTACAACTGATTCGCTTGTGATTGGTCAGTTTGAACCTAAACGAACCAAATACAAAAATACAACAAATACAACTTCTCCACTATGGTTCGAACCCAAATAAACCCCAAACTGTAGATGTGATCCCACTATATACACACCAATTAGGATCATCTCTGGTGAACTGCACTGAAATCACAAAACTACGGACCTCCTGCAACCACTCTAAAGACCCCTGGGTGTGCCTGGACCCCCAGTTTTGAGAACCACGTTCCCATTCGTATAAATCACCCCCCCCCTCTCGCGTCGTTCTGACAGGGCTTTCCGGGACGGGTGCGAGACGAGGAGCAGCAGCTTCGGTCCGGACGGCTCGGGGACCGCACCGCTCGCTCCCTGAGGTCCTAAAGCAGCATATGACACACAGAGCCTCGGGGCACAGTAACTCAGTGACTCACTAACTCTAACTCGGCCTTAAATAAAACACTGGGTGAGCATCACAGGAGACCCACTCACTTATATGGAACAGATATTAAAGACAGTCCAAGTACTGCAGACCAAGAAGACGTTAGCATATTGACTTTTATGGGCCGACAACAACATCAGACTGTGATACGATGTGAAGAAGATCAATAATTTAAATAACTTGTGACATTTTCATATAAGTAAATATCTGTTTTGCTGCTCTGTATTGCTGATTATTGCTGCAACACTCCAACCTATATCCAGTTCATGAAAGCTTTTCCATTTGCTGTTCTGAACACCCGCTGTTAGATACTGTAGGTCTTTCCTAAATCCTCTGCTACAGGAAGTGATGCGTTTTACGTTTCCGGGTTTGTTTGGAATAAACAGAAGAAGAAGAAGAACTGGGTAGTTAGCACGAGCAGCGATAGCCACCATGGCTGAAAAGACAGAGAAAAGAGAAACTCAAACTGCATCAATTGAAAACCCAAGCTCCACCCACACTGTTTGATTGACAGGTGATCTGTGGGAAGGCTGAGGGACAAAGATGGAGACTAAATATGAAGCATTATCACCTTTATTAGTTGAAATTGGAGAGAGAGACAGGAAAGACTGGGAGAGAGGGGGGATGACAGGGGCAAAAGGCAAAGGTCCTGGGCTGGATTCGGAAACCATGACATCACGTTCACATGGCATGTGCCTTAGACTAGCAGTTCTCAACCTGGAGGTCAGGACCCCCCAGGGGGTCGCAAGATAATTCTTGGGGTGATGATTTATGGGATAGGAAAAAAACATATTTCTATCATACAAATTCATTTTCATGTCTATTTTTTTGTCTAATTTCTGACTTTTCTCTTGTGAAATACTGAATTGTTTTCAGCCTCTGGGCCTCCTCTGATTATCAAATGAAACGACCTGAAAAGGGAAAATCATTCTCTGGATGGACCGTCTTTAACGGGAGCCACCAGGACGTCCCTACTTTACAAATATCTAAAAATACACTACCAGTCAAAAGTTTGGACACACCAAATTTTTCTTTATTTTTACTATTTTTCACATTGTAGAATAATAGTAAAGACATCAAAACTATGAAATAACACAAATGGAATTATGCAGTGACCAAAAAAAGTGTTAAACAAATCAAAACTATCTTATAGTTTAGATTCTTTAAAGTAGCCGCCCTTTGCCTTGATGGAAAGGCAAAAGGCTTTGGAAAGAAATTCATACATAGGATCAACTTCACTATTTATATTTGTCTAAAACTAATTTCAAGCATTTAAGCAGAAGTCTTTAGATCAAAATGGCTTTAAGAGAATGAAAAACATAGAACATGCAATCAGGTGGGTCCAGACTTTTGACTGGGACAGTTCACACACACAGGTGCATCAACCTGAAAAATGCAGATGCCCATACAGTGGGAAAGCCGAGCTGCGGGGGCGTTTACTCGAGACCCTTCTCTCTGTGGCTCGTGTGCATCCCAGTGCAGAGACAGACATGTTGAAGGATGAGGTTGGTTAGGGTAGAGCGGGGGTGGGGGGGGCGGAGGGTTGGCATATGGTCACATGAGAGGCTCCATCACGTGTTCGAGAGCCAAAGCCCTGCCTTGTGCATGATATGCATCGTGGCAACAAACATAGATTGCGTGTTTCTGAAGCGTCTCTAGGTTGTATTCACGGGTGGTGGTGCTGCTTTGAGGGGGGAGGAGGTGGGGGGAGGGGGGGGGTTATGGTTTTTGAGGGGGGGTGGGGGGGGGAGATGTGTGACGATGGCCTGAATTGAAAAGAGCCACCTTTTGATTTTGGACGGGCCCCCTCTCCTGGCAGGCTGGCCGGCCATAAGGCGGGGTGGGGCCCGGGGATAATGGCAGCAGAAGGGAGAGGAGGCCGACAGCTGGCGAATTCTGCCCCAATATGTTTCCATGAAAGAGGCGAGGAAATTTCAGAAGACGCGATGCCCGAACGACACGCTCGGCGGCAAAGGGAAGATTAAAAATAAAATTAGTTAACATCTTGCCCGTTTCACCCCACGATGCACATTTCAGCGCAGGGGTGGGAGGAGGGGGGAGAAGGAGAGGAGTAGGGGGGGCATTCGCATTACAACAACAACCCCCCCCCCCCCCAAAAAAAAAAACCTTACAGTTAATTAGAAGAAGTCATGTGTCACCTCCTGAAGCTCGTTCAGCACACACACACACACACACACACACACACACACACACAGATGTGGCCTGGAGTGTTTTAAGCCACTTTCCATCATCTCTCTCTCTCTCTCTCTCTGCTCCCTGCGTGTGCATCCTGTTTTCCCATCCTAAGCATATTGTGAATCTAAAATGCAAATGACTTCCTCTTTTTTTTTTTTTTTTTTTTTTTTTACCTCCAATCACCGTGCCTCTAATGAGGTGTAAAATATGTGCATTAATGACAGAAAAAGTTATTTAGATCTGGGGGAGAGTTAATTGGTTCTAATCACGGCCTACATCCATCTGGTTATGCTAGACAACAAACTACTTCATCCTGACGCCTCATTAGACATATTGTGGATCGCTACGGCTAAAAAAAAGGAGCCGCTCGTATTGAACTGGAATTACTTACATGCAGGCGCTGTTCAGCTGGACGGTGTCTATCATCAGGATGTGCAGATAATACAGATAATACATGATCCAGGAGGTATTATGCTATTTAAAAACCCCGGTATAACGAGGATAAACTGGTGTCATGTCGCTGTCTGAGCGCCTGAACAAACACCGACAATAAAAACTCATCATCTCTTTCCCTCTTCCTTAAGCTTGATTCTACCTGCAAGCAACTTCCATTAACTTTAATGATTTTTAATTGGAGTTAATTTAACGTATTTGAGTATTTTACATTAATTATGGCATTCTATCCGTTTTTAATGCTCATTTTATGTCTATTTTCATGTGAAGATGCATTCTATGTATTCTATTGTCATCTTTATCTTATTTTTACTATCATCAAGTTTTATGTGAAGCACTTAGTGCATGTAATTTCTTTGTTGTAAAGCACTTTGAGCTGCATTTCTTATATGAAAGGTGCTATACAAATAAATATTATTATTATTATTATTGAAATGTTGCCCGGTGATTCATCCATGGAAACAAAACCCTGGACTGGCTGGGGAAATCTGAGCAGGGAAAACGAATGAGAACCCCCTTGTGGCAACCCCCTAACTGTCATGCCGTCACATCCCCTTTACCCCCTAACTTCCTGTCATGGCGTCACATCCCCTTTACCCCCTAACTTCCTGTCATGGCGTCATATATCCCCTTTACCCCCTAACTTCCTGTCATGGCGTCATATATCCCCATTACCCCCTAACTTCCTGTCATGGCGTCATATATCCCCTTTACCCCCTAACTTCCTGTCATGGCGTCATATCCCCTTTACCCCCTAACTTCCTGTCATGGCGTCATATCCCCTTTACCCCCTAACTTCCGGGGAAACACGGGAAACACCAGATGATCCGTCAGAGAGTGAGGAAGGAAGTCGGCCAGCTAGCTAGCTAGCCGCTCTAGCCGCCCTGTTGTTTTTTTTCATTCTATTGTTTTTATCGCTCACTGTGACGGATCACGATTATTCATTCCCGTTTGCTGCGTTCTGTCGCTGAAGAAAAAAACTCCCATGATCCCACGCTACTTCACGACGTCATCAAACTACGTCTTTTGTTATTGTTTTGATTGAGAGAGCCCTAGAGGCAGAAATTACATACTGTGTGTTTAAGCTTCCCTAGATAAGTAAAGGTTAAAGAAAGAACCATCATGCTGGTAGTAAACGAGCAACAAATCATGCACAAGCCAGGGTGATATATGAAGTTTATTATGAAGTTTATTATGTGTTCCTTAGGTTTAGGCTGCGTTCACAACCAGTATGTTCTGAGCGGTTTATCTGAACTCTGCAGTGTTTCCTCCTTTAGTTCAGTTGGTTTCTCCAGGTGAGAACGATGACCTTTGACACCAAATAACAGCACCGAGAGTCTCAGTCCTCTAACAAGAGAAGAGTGGCGCGGTTCGTTAATCCAACAAACCACCTCAAAACACAAAGGATTATGGGTAGAAGGAGACGGATGCGGTTCCTCATGCTTGGAAAGCCGAGCAGAACAAAATGAAGTCTGGACTGATGCTCATATTCAGCTGTTTCTTCATGTGATCTTAACTGGTATGAACACCACAGAAGAAGAGACAGACAAGTCCATGTGTCATGTGACTGTTGTTTTCAAGCCCTGGTTCGCTTGTAATTGAACCTAAATGAACTAAATACAAAAAATGCCAAAAATATCCTCAAGTAAACTTTTCCACTATGGTTCAGATTAAAAAAATAAGAGCTGTGGGTGTGATCGCACCCTTAATAAAGCATTTCAGTTGATACATCTGAATAGAAACCATTAGAGACCCATGAAGACAGACTCCGGTAAGTGACAGAGCGAATCACAGGGCGTATGAAGCCTCTCAGCCGAATGCTAATGATTAATGAAGCACACGGGCAAACCTAGCTAGCGTTTTCTCCTCCTGCCGTGTGCGCTTGTCATCTGCAATCAACTTTGCTCCTTCAGTTTGAAAACTTTACAAAACATTCTGTGTGACAAGATCACTTCCATGGGAG
This sequence comes from Centroberyx affinis, assembly GCF_046629955.1. Taxonomy (NCBI): domain Eukaryota; kingdom Metazoa; phylum Chordata; class Actinopteri; order Beryciformes; family Berycidae; genus Centroberyx; species Centroberyx affinis. The sequence continues at coordinate 424,922 of NW_027279008.1, read as the reverse complement.
GTCGGGTTTCAGATGAGGGAACTGTCTGGGATTAATGTTGGAGGGAATAGACACTAACATATTATATAAAACAGAGATGTCAGCATTGCTCGAGTCCCAAGTCAGTCTCAAGTCTTGAGGCACAAGTCTCAGATCTAGTCCCAAATCTAAATGTAGATTATCAAGTCAAGTCCATGTCATTACGTAATGTCAAGTCTCAAGTCTAAATGCAGAACCAGAGAGTCCAGTATCAATTTAATATCTTAAAGAAAACTAAATATCTAGGACTTTGCAATAGATAGATAGATAGATTACTTTATTTATCCCCAAAGGGAAAGTACAGTGTTGCAGCAGCAATTCACATAAATGGCAAAAAACACACACAATGAGGTTGGTAAAAAGTCAGAACACGGAATTACAAAATATATATATATATATATATATACACACAAAAACAACACTACAACTACTATAAACTATACAACTACAACTACTGTATACTATACAACAACTATATGGTTTTAATGGGATAAAAACTTGGTAAGAGCATCATGAGTTTGATTTCTATAATCAGTTTCAACTTCAATAAATTCAATCATTCCATACAAATTCAGAAAACAGAATTTAAATTCAGTCGTCTGCTGGAACAAATCTCATCACTTTCAATCTGAGTCATTTACACAAACACAAGATCTCAAGTCAAGACTTTAGAAACCTTTTCAAGTCGTGTAAGGCAAGTCCCAAGTCACCAGAACCCAAGTCAAGTCAAGTCTCAAGTCTTCTCTTCATGCATCAAATCAAGTTTCAAGCAATTAAAACTGTGACCTCGAGTCCAAATCATGTGACTCGAGTCCCCACCTCTGCCTCAAACATATTGGGATTCCTCAAGGAACCTTTAGGGTGATTTTTTTCTTACCCTAACGTGCTTATCGAGTCCTTCTGGATCTTGGCTGAACCCCGAGTCTTTATAGTGTGATAGTGACACGTGGTGTTTTCAAGCCTCTTATCAACACTTCAGATTAGCAGGCCTGCAGTTCACACATTTTAGCTCTTGGCCTGTTAGGATCCTCGGAAACATGGTCCGTTGGACATGGTCACACTGCCAACAGATGGTGAGAGCATCTTTAGGCTTAGCAGATCGAGACAGAGAGACAGAGAGACAGGCAGACAGACAGAGAGAGAGAGAGAGAGACAGACAGAGAGAGAGAGAGAGAGACAGGCAGACAGACAGACAGAGAGAGAGAGAGAGAGACAGACAGACAGAGAGAGAGAGAGACAGGCAGACAGAGAGAGAGAGAGACAGACAGGCAGACAGAGAGAAAGAGAGACAGACAGACAGACAGAGAGACAGACAGACAGAGAGAGAGAGAGACAGGCAGACAGACAGAGACAGACAGACAGACAGACAGGCAGACAGCAGAGAGAGAGAGAGAGAGACAGACAGAGAGAGAGAGAGAGAGACAGGCAGACAGACAGAGAGAGAGAGAGAGAGACAGACAGACAGAGAGAGAGAGACAGACAGACAGAGAGACAGGCAGACAGACAGAGAGAGAGAGAGAGAGAGACAGACAGAGAGAGAGAGACAGGCAGACAGACAGAGAGAGAGAGAGAGACAGACAGACAGAGAGAGAGAGAGACAGACAGACAGAGAGAGAGAGACAGGCAGACAGACAGAGAGAGAGAGAGACAGGCAGACAGACAGAGACAGACAGACAGACAGACAGACAGCAGAGAGCGGAGTGCTTCAGTTCCACAGACCCTTTCCCCACCACCAGAAACTCTTCTAGATATACGGACACGAAACGTTTCATTCCCCTGAGGCATAATTAATCTCTGTCTTTAAACTTCTGTGACCACTGTGGCGTTTCTTGGAGAAGATTTAATCGACAACAGAAGGGAAAACTCTCTCTTTCAGACACGTAATGGTTGTTGTGGATGTTGAGGTTTAGCTCAAAAGAGGTGAAGGTAACACGTGAAGAAGAGGAGGAGGGTTCATTCTGTTCAAATCAGGGTTCAAAATAGGAATTTTCAGGTTTGTTTTGGTATTTATCTTGGACAACATGTTTACTAGTTCTTCAAGAAAGTTCAGACAAAGGTTTGGCAGCGTATGATGTTATTAAGCTAAAGTAAAAACTAAAACACCTGATACTATAAGAACTACTGTACTGTATCTATTGGATTATACTAGAAGGGACGAATGACGGGTTTTCGAGAAATAAGGTTATAATTTGCATTTAATACGTCACAACATACACAAACAATACAGTAGATACCTGTAAAGACTATGTTGCATTCAAAAGCAGGGCGAAAACAATGTTTTATAAAAACAAACCCCACAAAAACACTTACTTGGAAACAGTCACATGGTGGTGGAATAAATAAAAAAAAAACTTACATTTAATCAAAACAAAAGTGATGAAAACTAGCACTGATTTCTATACCATTGAGTATTACTGCATGTATTAAGGGTTTACAGCACAATTAAATACATTCAGTGATAAAAGACAATGACAAAAGTATGTAAGTATGATGTTTTTAAGCTAAATGGCTGTAAGTCCCCAAAAATATTAAAAACCTGATACAAACTACTGTTGCTATCAGATGATACAAAACTGGGCTAATGACTATGGGTTTCAGGAAATAAGATCATGTCAAGAGCATTTATGCATGTATAACCTATTCTGTCAGCTTTTTTTTTAAAGTATTTTGCTATTGCTAGTATAATGCTTTGCTTTTCCATATTTTTTGTAATGTATCTCCAAGAAACCTCATTTGTTGTTTTGTCAAGGAACCTTTGGCTGATTAGTAAAACATACATGTTAATTATAGAAATCAGTATAGTTGCAGGCTTGCGCGGCGAAAAAGAAAAGTTCTGCAATTTAGTGATTTAGCGCCATGTGACTGCTACAACAGCAGCAGCGGTGATGCAAATTGCCGTGGTTATAATTAAGAAGACCTTAGCATATTTAGCTAAATTAAGCAGTAGGATAGGCTCCATATTTACAGCAGCGTTTCCTCGCTAATTTATTTCACGTCCTTATGTCAGAAATCCTCTCCCTCTCCCTCGCTTCTGTGTTTACATTTCGTTTTGTTTCCCTCCTCGTTCATTCTGACTGACATTCACAAATCTATAGCGCACGGACGTACCGATTCTCACGTAAATGCAAATTGTATAGCCAGGAAATGATATGTGGTGGCAATCACTATCAACTACTGCACTTTGACACTTAATCATGAAAACAGTATGCGAGCTGTAGTGATAATTATCTGTGGGAATGCGGGGGGGAGGGGGAGGGGGGGTACAATTGTGTATAATATTCAAATGGAGTCCTATCCAATGTTCACAAGGTTTTGTACTTGTTTTCTTTCATGCAAATCACATTTCATATCATATGTCAGTGCAAAACCCAGTGCAAATCAGACTTGATTAGACAAGGCTGGTTTTAAGAAGCACAAATAAATACATCTATACATCTAGAAGTGTCATTTTTGGACATGAATCTCATCATACATGTGGAATATAAAGGTCTAATGAAGTGTTTGTTTCTAAAATGCTCTAAAATATTCACCATTAAATATCCCTAAAATATAAAGAATCAAGTCTGTAGAAGTTGGATCAAGGATTTAAATTATTTACTCTCTCTTTCAAAAAGCATCATCATTTGTTTTAATTTTATGCCATCAATCATCTTGTGAGAGCAGGTGTCTCTTTTTAAAGTTGTGGATATCTAATTTTGGAAGGGCTAGGGTTAGAGGGTTAGAAATTATATATAATTATCAAAATTCCCTTCTCTAAGAACCAGAAAACCTTTGCAATAACGTGGAAATAGGGTTAGGAAGGAAGCAGGAGATGGATAGTCCATTATAAGATAAATGCTGCCGACCTTTAAGAGGCAAAACACCAGACTCCCAGTCCACTACGACTCCAACAGTAACAACAGTGATTATTTGGATTGGTTATGCTGAATGTGATTGTTTTTTCAACTCTTTATTTAACTTCTATCTATGAAGATTAAAAGGGAATTGACGACTGTTATTGACTTCTATTGGTCTCTTGCACAGCTTACGGTGGCCTGTAAGTGACATAAATAATAATGTCCCATTTTCAGAGAGTAACAGAGAGTAAGCTAGCTAATTAGAGCAGATCTTCAATAGAAACATCCCATGAAGAGGCAATATATCACCATGCTAATTACTGGAATAATAACATGTTGCATCAAAGCCCCACAGATACATTATAGTCATTTTGTGCTGTGGAACAGTCAAAGTTTGACGTCTGCACCTTTAAATACACATTTTTCCCCACAGAAATGAGGAACCATGAAAGAAAACAACACACTTTAGTCGTTCTTTGTCATCTCTATGAAGCTATTTTGATATGCCGTTTCCAGAAAGGTTAACCAAACATGCAAGGGAGTGTGTGAATCTGCTGGATCTGGTGAAGGCCTCCGCTCAAACAGCAGAAATGTGCCCTTGCAAACAGCAGTGCATCATGGGGATGGATGTGTTCGGAGGGCCGGGGGAGGATCCAGGCAAACGCGCGCAGAGCACCGAGGCTGTAAAGCCACAGTGGATTTTTACATCTGTCTGGCCTCATTGCTATGCATAAAGCCCGCAGCCTCGTTTCCCTGCCTGGACCCCGGGGCAGAGCGCGCTGGCTGGACCGCGGCGCTGACAGCTTACGCCCTAAACACCGCTGCCTCCGCCAGTGAGGAAGAGGCCTGCCAGCAACAGCTGTCCTTTAGCATTGGAAATGCTAAGTTCCTCTTTGACGAAGACTGAACGGGAATACAGAGTGTCAACAATGCCTCGCCCCGAGCGGTTGCTAACATCTTGTAACTTTCTACGCTCCGAACCACTTCTGTTGGATACTTTTGGATCAACAGAGCAGCTGAGTTGTAATATGTATGGTAATTTTTCTTTCCCCCCGCGCCCCCCCTTTGCCGCCAGTTGTAGAGGATAAAGAAAAAGAAAAAAAACAGTGTCAACAATGCTCTTGAACTTCAGCATTGTGTTAGCCGGCTGCTATGCAAATGAGGTCGGAGGAGAGGAAAGCAAACAAATCTGTTAATTGATCCGTCCTGTCGGTGCCGGGCCTCTGGGATTACCTGCAGGAGCTGGAGTGTCATCGTCGGATGCTAGGGACGCACTGCAGGAGTTTAAAGTGCGTCTAATGGGGATGTTAGCGGTCGTCCTCGGCGGGCTAATAGCGACCGTTTCGCCGGCGGTGGAGAGGTGCCCAAGCTGTCGAGGGCCAGGCTTTTGGAGCGACCGCCGCGACCTACGATGACCCCGGCATGCAAGTGTGCGGGTAAGTTCAACAGCCTCTCCAGAAAAAAGCCGTCCGTGGCAAGAAGACACTAATTAAGGTAACACGGGCGGATAAGTCCCACAAGTGTAGCACACAGTTGGAGTGTATACTGAACCTTGTCATGTAGGTCACTTTGGAGCTTTTAGCAAAGCTATGCATATTAATGGACCTCTGCCACAGGAGTCGCTGCCTTAGCGCTCATGGGGGGGTTTCGTGAATTAACTGTGGGGCTCTTTTCTGAAACATATGCATTGCAAATTGAGATTACGGCTGGTTACAGTTAGCGCAGGTCCCTGTGGCATTATTTAGCCATAACAAAAATAAGAGTGCATGATGCCGAAAGAATTATGAGTTACCCATGGATGAAATAATTACAGTAAGGGAGGTGTAGAGAGATGACCGTATGCTGAGTAATATGAAAATACATCTGCCATATGATTGAAACCCAAATGAATTGAAGGCCTGCGCAGTGTTTGCGTGTTTTAGGCATCTATTTACCTGAACATCAGGTGGCTTGTTGACTGCGTGTTGAAAATATAGGCCACAGATTTGTATACGGTTCCATATGGTTTCAATATCGTGACGGCTTACAGTACTTCTGTTGTTTGGTTTCAGAGATCATGTAATAAACAACACAGCCCAGAAGGCTATGTATGAGTCAAGCATCTCCTTGCAGAGGAAAATAAACAGTCTAGCAGTGAATAATTTGTAACTTTTTACCCAAAACTCAGTTTGTAATACATTCATAGCACCAGAACAAGAGCTTTTTAACAGCTACATTGCACTTTCATGAGTGCAGATTCAACTGATATGGAGCCTCTAAGCCATTTGAGGCATAGATGTGGCCAATGTTTTACTTGAGAATATCAAAATGAAGTCACAAAGACAATTAACATTTGTAATTTATTTAGTTATTTGCTCCACCATAGCTATAATACAATATACGTGGAACTGTGCTTATTATCAGGTTACATTGTAAAAACTATGGGCTCACTGAAGGTTTGTCTACTAGAGGTTCATGGGAGTTCCTTCAGGGTTCATGAACCTTTTAGAAAGGTGTTCTCCAAGGAACCTTCTGGGGTTCTCCTATGGGAGTGGTTCTCAACGTGGGGTCCGTGGACCACCAGGGGTCCTTGAGGGGGTTCCAGCGGGTCCCCAGTCAAATTGATGAATGGTTAAACTTCAGCATTATTTCATTTACGAGAAGTTAACACAATTGGAGAATGTAGAAGAATTACTATTTTGATCATAGCTTCACTGTTATCTCTCTACCTACAAGCAAGGGAACAAATAGTCATGAAATTCTGGACAAAATCATATCTAACATTAAAAATATTCACAGATTTGGATCCAAGAGACAAAATCTCATCATATGGGGGTCCGTGGCCCCGATGTGGACTAAATTATGGGGTCCTTGATATGAAAAAGGTTGAGAATCACTGCCCTATGGTTTCAATCTGAAGAACCTCTAAAGGTTCCTCAAGCTAAACCTTGTATTTTAATGTATCCATTGCTGCCATTATTCAGGGGTGGAAAAAGTACTCAAATCCTTTACTTAAATAAAAGTGGCGATACCGTAATGGAAAAATACTCCAGTAAAAGTAAAATTGCTGTATTCAAAAGTACAAGTATAGAAGTATTAGGAGTAAAATGTACTTAAGTATCAAAAGTAAAAGTCCTCATTCTGTCAGAGTGTTAAATTATTGAAGCATTAACCTGTAAAAAGTATTTTAATGTTGTCGGTCTAACTGCTCCATATACTGTTGGGGAGTTCAAACTCTAACAATGCAACATATTTTATGAGCTTATATCGTATGTTTTGCATGTAAAACCTTATTCTGCAAAGTAACTAGTAACTCCAGCCGGCAGATAAATGTAGTGGAGGAAAAAGGACAAGATTTCCCTCTGAGATGTAGTGGAGGAAAAGTAGAAAGTCTCACAGAATGGAAATAGTACGGATGGAAGTGAAGTACTTGAGTAAATGTACTTTCCACCTCTGCATTTGTTACAGATTTCAAACAAGTAGAATCAGTATTGATAAGAAGAACATTTATTGCCCAGTAAATTTAAAGCGGTTTCACATCTGTCTGCAGGTCGACTCGGCGCCGTCGAGCCGCTACCCAGCGATTCATCGGGTGTCATGTGACTGCCGGTTTGACCCACAGTGTCTTGTCTTGCGCTCGCCTTTTCCCCCCCGATATCCTTCAGCACAGTGGCATGCATGTGGCACGGATCTTCAGCTGAGCCTCACAAATTGTCTGCCGCCACGTCAGTCAAGCCTTGTTTACAGAATACCCAGCATCCTCTGCTCTCGCCCCGGCTGTCTCGCCGCGAAGTTGGTCGGGGATGTGTGATGTACATCATCGGTAATCAGATAAGTTGGGTACCATCCTCCTGCTTTCTCTCCAAAACAACATGTCCACTGAACTGAAAGCCAGAGTGCAACTGTCACATTAGCAGCCAGAGAAGACTCACTCCGCTGCACGCCTGGTAAACAAACCCCCAAAGATGTTTTGCATGACAGACAGACCGACGGCTCTTTCAGGCGAAGCCAAAGCCATCCACTCCTCTCTGTTGTCAGTTTGAACTCTTTAACCAATTAAAATGGCAGGCCGGGGCGCATATTTGAATATGCATGACAGAATGTCGCATTATGAAAAAAAGGGGGTTTGAAACTGCTAATTATGTGGTCAACAGTCTATCATTGCGCTGTTTTACCTTCTATTTAATTTGCACATGAAATCGCCCCTTCATGACGGCAACCTGCATTTTGATCCCACGATGAATTGAGCAAGCTTTCAAGTTGTGTTGTTTTAATGAGGCATTTCATATTCACAGAAAGCGTTTTGTCAAAGAACAAGTGATGAAAACCTCCCCGTTCCCAACTAACTGTTATTTGTCACTTTTCATAATGAGGCTAGGTCTTATTATATTTCCTGTTCTCTACATCATAATTGAGTAGTCACTGTTTTTTACTTGCCCATAGCTATGTTCTCCTGTGGAGGCGATACAAATTTATCACTTGATGAGTTTTGCTCTGAGCACTCTGGCAAAGTTGGACAATTATTTTTGAATCCCATGGCTCTCAGAAGAGTAAACATGAGGGAAACGGCCAATTATGGATTGTGATTTATTAAAATGTAAGAAAGCGGTATTTGAAATGTTGTGGGAAATGTCATTAGGCCAAACAGAAAATGTTTATGAATGCCTGGTGCCTGATGAATGACTTATGTAGCTGCTTGAGGTCATAAACACTTTTTGCTATCACCCAACACTACATTTCAGTAAATAGGCCTATCTATTATCTATTTTAACAAACTGCAAATACAGTAGTACAGTGATTCTCAACCTTATGTCATATCAAGGACCCTAATTTAGTAAACATTAGGGCTACGGACCCCCATTTGATGAGATTTTGTCTCTCAAACCCAAATCTGAGAATATTTTTACTGTTAGATATGATTTTGTCCAGGATTCCATGACTATCTGTATTGTAGGTAGAGAGATAACAGAGAAACTATGATCAAAACAGTCATTCTTCTACATTCTCTAATTGTGTTAACGTTTTGTAAATGAAATAATGGTTAAAGTTGAACAATTCATTTTTATTTGCTGTGGACCCCCCGGAACCCCCCTCAAGGACCCCTGGTGGCCCCCGGACCCCACGTTGAGAACCGCTGCAGTAGCACATCGTGACTAATGCAGAACAGGTACGCAGCCATTCTCTTTTCTATTCTAAAATGCATTTTTTTATCCAAATGTTGCTGTTTTATCAAAACCAACACAGTCTACAATAAACCGGCCGTCCAGTCCAGTAGGAACACTGTATCTGCACAGCGTCAGTTCCACATCCACAGGCCGTCTCCAGGCCCAGCTGGGACACCCAAAGCCTTCTTCTCTTTTTCTGAGGTAAGGAGAAAAATTCCAGTCAGACCCCGCGCCGCTTGCCAAAAACACTGCTCATCCAAAGTCATTTGCGGCAAAGTCCATTATCATCATCACTTGTGGTGATGAATTCCCTATGATGGTGGCAGGCCCGCAGCAGCCTCCACTCATAATGACATTCTGCTCTTGTTGGCAGTCACTCCCTGTCAGATGGCTCATTCCCAACAGCCAGCGTGTCAGACAGAGCGCACACACACACAATACTGGGCCGGGCCTCGCCGGCAGAGAGAGGGGGGGGGGACAGGAGCAGGAATGGCGCTTAGAAAGAAGGGACTTCATTTGTGGGAAAGCCGCAGTGTTCAGTCTAGTCAGCATGTTATCTTTAAGGTAATAAGCTGTGACAGTTTCATATATAAGTGTATTTTCATTTGCCTATACTCTTTTAATCTTTACCATTGTCTGTCATAAACAGCCCGGTGTCTGGTGACTCCTCCCTCTGCCGCACGGGAAGTGATGCGTTTTACGTTTCCCGGTTTGTTTGGAATAAACAGCAGAAGAAGAACTGGGTAGTTAGCATGAGCAGCGATAGCCGCCGTGGCTGAGCAGACAAAGAAAAGAGAAACTCAAACTGCATCAACAGGAAGATCCAAGCTCCGCCCACACTGTTTGATTGACAGGTGATCTGTGGGAAGTGCAGTGCAGCAACACCACAGCAATAAGAGCTCAGCGACAAAGATGGAGACAAAATAAAAAAGCAAGAATCTTGTTGAGTACTTGAAGCAGAATATCTATTATAATTCATCTCAGTTACAATATATTTAAATTCTTTATTTAAGTTCTTGATGGACAAAACGACAACGCTCCGGCCTTCATCAGTGTCTGAACCGGGAACGTATCTATGTTCCCAGGGTCCTATGTTCCCCAGATTTATATGGCACATAATGGGAACATGACAAAGGGTCCTATGTTCCCAGGGTCCTAGGTTCCCCAGTTCTACATATGTACTCTCCCAGGGTCCTATGTTCCCAGGGTCCTATGTTCCCAGGGTCCTATGTTTAATCTACAAGCAACCAACCTAAACCTAACCCTAAACCTAACCCTAAACCTAACTAACCATATTAAGCAAATACAGAGCTGGGGAACATCTTTTTCAGGTTCCCATTATGTGCTATATAGAGCTGGGGAAAATAGGACCCTGGGAACATAGGACCCTTTGTCATGTTCCCATTATGTGCCATATAAATCTGGGGAACATAGGACCCTGGGAACATAGGAATGACTCCGTCTGAACCTATAGCTGACATGAGAGTCCTGAATTACTGTAGAACTTGGGTCAAATCTACTACAGTATATAAAACACCATAGAGAGCATGTACACAGGACGGGAGACTAGCTTCATCCACCTTTCATGCACGTGGAAATCCTAAACCCAGCAGCCACGTTCGGCCGTTTCATGTGACAGAATGTGTTTCACCTCAGAGAAGAGTCTGGTTGGACGCTTGCCACAGCAGCTGGTCCAGCAGACAGACTTACAGCTCCAGCCACAGACTAAATTTACGTGCCTTGGCCTGGTGGCTGCTGTGCAATTCCAACTCTGAACGGACACCAAAATATGGAAGAGAGAAAGGAAGCATCAGACTTATTCTAGTTATTTAGTATTGGTATGGAGGATGACTGGGAATGAATGAATAGATAGACGTATATAGGTGGATGCTTCGTATAGACTAGTGTTTAGTCGGACGTAGATAGCAGTGTCATGCTTTGTTAACACAGAAGTAACACCAGAAGAAGAAGTAGTGTTTACATTCTCTGAAGCTTGTGTTCTGGGAAATTTCTCACCACAAATTCAGTGACATCTTGTAGTCTTTATAATTTGGAGATGAAGTGTCATACAAATGAAATGATTTTTTTGCAAACCTCCTCAGTTCGTTTCTCTTTGATCTGCTCCATGTTTTCTCCACTGTCGGTCCACATCAACCAGGTACAGCTAGGAGGAAATCAAGGTCCCCACGGGTCCTTGAAATCCTTGAAAGTTTGTGAATTTGAGAAAAAAAAAAATCAAGGCCTTGAAAGTTTTTGAAAATAGACATCAATAGACATGGGTCATTGAAAGTGCTTGAATGTATATATTTTGTGCAAGAATAGAAATTGAGCCTATTAGTAAATAGGCTCCGTTCCGCTGTCTGCATGTGTGTCTCCCGCCGTCTGTGCATCTTGTTTCACGCGCCGCCACCTGCCTGGAGAAAGTGCGACGGTCACGTGCGTGCATGAGTGATTGAAGTCGAATATTCTCAGTGTTGTAACAGTAATTAACCTTGATCTGTGTCTCAAACTATGCCGTGTTGGGTCCTTGAATTTGAGGGAATTGGGCCTGGAAAGTCCTTGAAAAGTCCTTGAATTTGATGTTTAAGAAGGTGTGGGAACCCCGGGAAATACCAAGCGGGCCAATCACAGTTCTTGCAGTTTTGTGTCGCTCTACATTTTTGGAGAGGTGCAGTAAGCTACAGCAGCACCACAAAGACCTATGGGGTAGCTATGGCGACGCTTTGATGCAGAAGTAGTCTGGATTCAAAGCGATATTCCACTTTAACACGTTTAACACGTTGAATGAATATTTAAGCAGTATCACACGAGAGGGAGTGCTGTATGTATTCGGCCGAGTGTCCTTCCTACGACCGAATCACAGCCGTGCTGATATACAGTACAACAGCACGACCTCGAGTGTGATATTGCTTTTACACGACAGTTGTATAAACAAAGCTATTCATCAAATTAATAGTAATTTGAGACGACAGATGATTTCTTTCTTTTATCGTCTCTGCCAACAAAAACAGTTCCCTCAGGATTCCACTACCAAGTGCAGGCTAGCTGCTACTTTGAGGTTTGCACAGACAAATTCAGCTTACTTTCTTCCCAATCGTCCTCCTCTGCTGACCGTTCATAATTAAGGTCAAATGTATCCACAACGCTGTCGCTACTAGGTGCGAATGAAGTTAGAGTTTTATCTAGACGTGTATTGGGAATATCTGGTAAGCATTTGTTTGTTGCACAACACTGTATTGTCTGCTAGAAGTGCTAACCAGCTGGTTAGCTAGCAGCTACTCAGCTAACGTCAGATGACGTTGTCGTGATCCGCTTTTTATTTCTCCTCACAAGAAGCTCCAGGCAGCTTTCTCCACACAAACAAACAAACGCAGCCTGATCAAGGTTACATTAGAACAGGTTCTCAACCTTTTTGGCTCATGACCCCTTAAAACAAAGTGATGTCTACTCGTAATCCCGGTCACAAGCATATAGAGTTTAAACCAACGAATGATTTTCCCTTTTCAGGTTGTTTCATTTGATTCATTATCAGAGGAGGCACAGAGGCTAAAAACAATTCAGTATTTTACAAGAAAAAAAAGTTAAAATTAAGGAAAAATCAGAATAGACATGATAAAACATTTGTATAGTAGAAATATGTTTTTTTCCTATTCCATAAATCACCCCGCGACCCCCCCAAAATTATCTTTCGACCCACTGGGGGGGTCCTGACCCCCAGGTTGAGAACCACTGCATTAGAACACCTGTGAAGCGGAGGGATACATACAATAAAACGTCCCAGTGCTGTTATACTGTATATCAGCACTCACGGAATGCCTCTTGTCCAATCAAATTACTCGACCGGAACTAACTGTTGTATATCAATGAATATCTATAGACTTTTCACACAATTTTGAGTCTCATTTGAAACTCAGTAGACTTTTGACAGTGAAGAGACACTTTATATTCACTTGACAGGGAGCTGACTACCAACATTGGACGATCCAAATAAAGTGTGACTGATAGGAACATCTGAAGTTCTCTCTGTGAGCTAAAGAGGAAGGAAGGAGAAAGATGAGCCTCCCTGGGTTCACTGCTGGACCAAATTAAGGTTGATGCCCCATGAACAGAAATGTGTGAGGAGGAGCAAGGACGATAATATTTAAAGCACCTTGCGACTAAGTCATCAGCCGGGGGAATAAAACAGCTCTGTGGACACGGTGAGTCTGCTCGCTCCACCAGTACAACTCCACAACTCAGCAAAAACAAGAGGCACGAGGCGAAGTGGAGGAACCAGCTGCCTGCTCTTTTATTCATTTTTTAAATCTACAGCCCCTTCTTACTTTTTAGATGCCCATTTTAACGACATGATCATATTTCGTCCATAACACATTTATGTAGCTGCAAACTATGTGCAGGATTCTATGTAAGGACCTCATGACTCAAACTGTTGACATAAAACCAATCAGGTATGGATATTGATTATAGTGTTACAACATAAAGGTCAATTGGTAACACTTTACAATAAGGGTCACTAACTTAAGGGTTAGTTAATGCTTAATAAGCATTAACTAACCCTTAATTAACAGTTAACTAATGTGTCTGGTAATCATTTACTAATGGTGTTCATGTTAACTAAGGTATTCATTTATGCATTATTTAACAGTCATCTTTATAAACTATTAAATAATGTATAAATGAATACCTTGGAACACCATTAGTAAATTACACATTAGTTAACTGTTAATTAAGGGTTAGTTAATGCTTATTAAGCATTAACTAACCCTTAACTTAGTGACCCTTATTGTAAAGTGTTACCGTTCAATTCCAACTTTGACTGGTGAAACATTTGGTTAAAGTCACAATGAAGCAGCATTTTCAGAGCATCTTGCTTCCTTAATGTGAAGCATTTCCTGTTGAAACAGGATGTTGGGGGCGGGACATAACGCGGGGAGGGATCATTCAAAAGTGTAAGCCAATGGGAGATCAGTTAGGGAGAGAAATGCTGTTTTATTTGCTGGGAGGCATGGAGGGGCGGGGCTATTCAAAAAAATGTGATGGTTTTATTGGTTGGAATTTTTACGTGCGTCTCCTGGTACACGATGAGCAATGATTTTCTGTTTTCCAGGAAGTAAAAGTAATGTGTTTTTGATATAAAAATACAACAGAATATTTTTCAGAATTTTTTCGCATAAATTGTCAAACGTGTATGGTATCATAGAATGAGCTTAAAAGGCGTAAAAGTCATTTATCATTTCGATGTGACTTTAAAGTAATAATCCACAACTTTTTCATATAAATAAATGTATGTTTTGCCACTCTCTGTTGCTGACTGATAGCATACAATGGGGATTCGTAGTACTGGCAGGATCTTGAAACTCCAGTGGGTGGGAGTTTTTGTTCCGAAACAAAAATCGCTGAGTCATTGGTACTGATCAACAACAACACTGATCCTGCGGATATATTATGGTTGTTTTGTGCAGTGGGGTGTTTTACTTTTTACTTTTTGCCCCTCTAAAGGGCGATGAGTCAGACAGACAATGCCTGTCTCACCCACTCAACAGTTTTGTTGTGGCTGGTGACAGGATGGGGTTTCACCGCTAATTGGCGTCAAAAAGCTGAGACGTGCACATAAAATCCAGGAAGACAACACTATGCCTTGTATTGTCAAGATTGCAACAAGGATGGATGTGTTTGTCATAAAATTGCCCTGAACACTGACTAACAGCTGGGAAAAGGTGAGTTTAGGGTTTCATCCCGCTTTAATATTGTTGCTGTCAGGTGAAAACCTCACATCTCCAAAATGTCGACTTGTCAGAACGCAAGAAAATCAGCCTTGTCTTTAGCTTGATGACAATGCAGTTTTGTACTGTATCTACTTAAATTATAAAGTGTTTCGTAAGCCCAAGAGGTTCAGAGAATTTTTGCAACCTACCAGTTAAACGTTTGGTCACACCAACATTGAATGTTCTGTGTTTCTCATTCTCTTAAAGCCATTTTGATCTGAAGGCTTCTGCTTAAATGCTTGAAATTAGTTTCTTAGACAAATATAAACAGTGAAGTTGATCCTATGTATGAATTTCTTTCCAAAGCCTTTGCCTTTCCATCAAGGCAAAGGGCGGCTACTTTAAAGAACTAAAATAAAAAATAGTTTTGATTTAACACTTTTTTGTTCGCTGCATTACTCCATTTGTGTTATTTCATAGTTTTGATGTCTTTACTGTTATTCTAAAATGTGGAAAAGAGTAGAAATAAAGAAAAATGTGGTGTGTCCAAACTTTTGACTGGTAGTGCATAGAGGAACATGCAATTCCTCAAATGAAGCGTGTACATGAAAATCACCAAAACTGGAGTTATGAGGATTTCAAACAGCAATATATTGTAACTGAGTGTAATTCTGACGCATCACAACAACAGCAACAACAAATACTATTTTCCATTCTGCTGCTTTGGGGCGCTACTTAAAAAAGGGATTCTTCTGAGTTAAAATGGGGAATCCTGGGAAGAGAGAGACAAGATGGCTGAAGGTGACTCTGAGCCCGGGCTTATCGAGGGACTCGGTAAACAAGAGACCTGGCAAGTGCGGCGCTCGGCTGTTGACAACCGGTGATGGTGACCAGGTGGGATATGTTATCCTAACAGTCTGGAACTCTTGTGAATTATTTGCTGATAGATATAAACAGCTGTTATTCTTGGTAATGGAAAGCAATTAGAAACATCTGCATACTTGGCTGTGAGCGATGCCTCCGAATGGCGGCCGTGGCTCCCAGGTGCCACTGGGAAATAATTACATCATCAGGACAGGGCCGGGGCTGGAGGACTGCTAGTGATCTGTGAAGAGCAAGGAGGAGAGCCGGAGGAGTCACACACACACACACACACACACACATTTGTGTCATACTTGTGAGGACTTTCCATTGACTACATTTAAACCCTAACCCTAAAATTAACCCTTACCACTACATGCCAAACCTTATATTTTAACCTAATCTTAATCCTAAACCCTGACCCCACACTAACCTTAACCCTTACCGCTCTTTAAATATGATATTTTGGGCTTTTTGCCTTTATTGTGATAGTTTTGCAGTAGAAATAGACAGGAAAGATTATGAGAGAGAAGGATATGACATGTGACAAACGTCACGTTTACATGGATTATTTGCAAACATTTGTGGAAAGATTGGTCATGGGGCAACAAAGAACTGATTGAGACTGACTTTTCACACTGATTGGCCAAGGGGGGTGGGGGTTGGGGGGTGGAAGTGGGCGTGGCTTCTTACAAAAAGGCATAGAATGGATTCACATAACACCATCAGACTTTGTGGCCTATCAGCAGACAGAAGAAGAGGCAAACCCTCCATTATTGGCCCAACCAAACAACATGGAGGCACTGGAGAGTTCATTTCCTGTTTCCCGTTCTGCCAATATTTACAAAACAGTCATGAAAATGTGAAGCATCTCCTGATGTGAAACAAGTTGGTAATGGAATATGCAAGACATTTTTTAACTTTGGTGAAAATCCATAATGTAGAACTGGTATATCTTGACAACTGCACGGTGTTGGCGGAGGTATGAGCTCTACTGAGTGCCATCTAGTTCTAATATCAATCCTTAACCCTAAAGTAACCTTAAATTGAACCCTTACCCTAATCTAAACCTAACCCTAATCCTCATCTCAACCCTAAACTCAAATCCTAACCCTAAACTAACCTCTTGGAGAAGTGAGGACCAGACAAAATGACCTCACTTTGCAAAAATGTCCTCATTCCAAAAGTCTACATCTCTCAAAGATCCACACACACACACACACACACACACACGCACACACACACACACACAAACACACACACACACACGAAGACAGCAGACATTTGTTATGGTGATAATTAATTCAGCCTTCCAAGACACATTAGAGATCTGTCTCTCTCAGGTTCTCAGAAGTCTGACTCCTCCACTCTGAATGTCAGAAGTAATTCTCTCCGAGCTCCAAATCCATGCAGGGAACCTGAGTTGGAGGCTGATACCCAAATTGCTAGTAGCGTCCTTGGCATGACATCTTTGTAGTCCACTTTGTTCTATTCTTTATGCCTTGTAATAAGTAATATGTTGCAATCAAAGATGTTAATATCAGCCTCGCTTCCAGCCAGCCACGCTCTCAATCAGAGAGCCAATTACCGAATCATACTTACACATCCCTCCTTTCATCTCCATTCAGAAGCAGACTGCTTTTGGAAAGTGAAAAGGAGCAAAACAAATTGCTTGATGCTTTTTCCAGATTCGACTCGCACAAGTCAATATCGTATTTCCATATTTGCCGGTGGGGAAAAACCTGCACAAACCTAGAGTCTATCCAAACAAAATGGCTAAAGCACCCACTGCAAAAGCTAGAAAATCTCTCTTTCTGTCCCACTTTGTGATTTCGGCTGATAAAACAGGTGAATTTTTACCTAAAATCTTGCCTAGTGCAGCTTTAAAGTGACGTTGAACTTGAACAGGTTGTGTAGCAGGTCCTGGCCATCATATAACCCCAAAGTTGGCGATTTTTTTTTAAAGTGAATCGCTTTCTAAACCAACAAGTGTAACACTGAAATCTGGTCAGAAGAATTTCAGTGTTACACTTGTTCAAACTGAAAGGTTTAATAAACATACAGAAAGCAATTCACTTAAAACCAATTCAGCAGCATGACTAGTTTTTGTTTTTTTATATATTCTCAGAATCTGATTTGTTTTCGCTTGTTTATGTGCTAGAAGTGTGATTTTCAGACTGTTCCTCCATTAAGGAAGAAGGTTCTGCACACTTAGATCCATGCAAGTTTCTTTAATAAATCAAGTGCCAAGCTTTCGGTCACAAGACCTTCATCAGGGCAAAGCAGCCTTCACAATGAACTAGGTCCATATATGATCATCAATGCAATCAGCTGTATAGAAAACACCTGTGCTGTGTTGCTCTTGGTCAGATGGGAAGTGTAGTTCAGCAGATACTTAGTGTGTAGTCCTCTCTAGATGCACACAAAAAAAATACATACTGTACATTAACTAGATGGAACACAAGAGGATGTATAATCCGCATCACAAGTGCGAACACTCAACAAGCACAGTGTGCAAAAATGACAAACAACCAGAAAATAGAAAAGAAAAAAGACTGACCATATATATTTAAGGGGTAAAGGAACTGCACAGACATCAGGAAGGCCATCCTCCATACAATGGCAGTGAATGGAGACAGAAAAAAACTCAATTCTCCAGTCTCCTCTACCGGAGCAACAGATCACAGAATCACTGATTTTGGGGTTTTATAATGGAGGAAGATACACAACCCAAGATACTACCAAAGTTCAACATCACTTTAAAGTGTCATTTCATTTTATTTCTGTCCCATCTCATCCTATCTTTTTAACTCCCAGCTAAACAAACCCCACCTCTGCCTCCTGCTCACAGTGTTCCTGAGCTTTTTTCCTTCAGTGGAAACGTCCTCTGCCATATTTGATACGCCGTCAGTCACGGCACAGTGTGAGCTCCTCTAATTGTGTTGTGTGTGGTGCGGCTGACCTTCTGCCCCCCCCTCCCCCTCCCCCTCCCCCCCCCCCATCTCTAAACAACACTGCGGCGATGAGAGCCCCGACTGTGCGATGCCTCTGAATTTACTTGTGCTAAAGCATGACTGTGACTCTCTCCATACATCAACCTACGGGCCCCTACTGAGCGTGCTCATCAGCTGTAAATACCAGCGGTCCGCCCTGCCGCGGCGGAGCGAGGCACCGAGCGGTCTGGGGGGGGGGATGCGAGCGTGTTGTTTGGTGGCCTGGCGGTCGGAGAGAGCGTCCTGTAAGCAGAAGGTCGCAGGTCTGATCCTCTCTGCAGGCAGGCGGTCCTGACTGAGTGTCCTTCAGCAAGACACTGAGCCCCGACTGCTGCTCACCGGCATCAGCTGAAGGACTGAGGTGTGAAATGCAAATAGAAAACGTCTAAACTGTGTCAGCTGTAGATTTTAAAGCGTCCCCTTCACTGACCTCAACAACATTTTGAAACGTTGCAAGCAGCTCCTCCACAAATCACCAGAGTAAAAACTGAAGTAACAGTGGATCGTTGCTAATTGAAAGAGGCTTACAGTAGCAGTGCAACCAGTCTGCAGTTAAACCCCATTCTAACTGGGGTTTTGTTAACATTTATTTAACCAACATGTTGTTGTTGTTGAAGAGTCACAGACCCTTGAACACACAGAAAGTAAAACACACCAATGCTAGAATTAAACAGCATTTTTGCAATGGTATGAAATGTATGAAAGTTTATGGAAATACCAAGCAAACAGGGTTCCTGAGTAGCTACCAAAGACAGAAGGTACTGTGTACAGAAGTAGTTGTCAAAGTTTTCAGCTCAACTGAAAAAAACAAACAAAAACAAATTAACTTAATAATGGGAGGAAGCCTTCCATTAATACCACTTCCAATGCTGCACTTTTACTCCCCCCTTATTTTTAGAAAAATCAATTCTTGCTCTTTTCAGGTGTGAGAAATAATAATAATAATAATAATTATACATTATATTTGTATAGCGCTTTTCTAGACACTCAAAGAAGCTATACATAGTAAACAACAAAACACATAACAGACAATATCAATGAATAAGACAGAGAATAGAATATATCAAATGGGGAGAAAGAGAAGACAGTTTGAAAAGGTGTGTTTTAAGGGATTTCTAATATATGCTTCGGTAACTAGTTGGTTGAGAGAGTAGATTAGAGTTAAAATAGAGTAATTTGGTTCTGCTGTATTCATAGTATTCAGTTCCATCACCACATGGCCATCTAGGTAGGAAAATAACAGGTGATTGTCATCAACTGACAGCCACAGCCAATGAGCTGTATATATGGTAAAGCACCATATTGGTAGGAAATGCATGTGACATCATGGGAATACTATGAATAACACTCAAGGAAGAATTGTCTGCATGAAGAGGAACTTCTACAACCACTGAACATCTGAACACATCATTTCCCTCTCAACACATCAGACTGGAGTAATAAATAAAGAGTAAAGCAGATGGGCCAACCATTCTTCTACTAGATAAGCTAGAAAATGGCTTACAAATCCAGTTTATACACAGAGCCAACGGTAGAAACCTGTCCAGTCTTCTACAGCGATATCACTTTGATGAAGATCTACGCAAAAAAAAAAAACCACAACACAGCAAAAAAACGAACGGGTAAAAAAAAAAAAAAATCCCCCCTTTTCCATTGCACTGTGTCTGCAGCAGACAGGCGAGAGAAGAAGAAGCAGCTCCAACACAAAACATTATGTTTGTGCCTTTGTTTGGTCCGGGCCCCGTAATCCCTCAGGCAACAAACAGAAAATATCCGTCAGAGCGGATGAACCTGCGGGCCGTGAGCCGCGGCTGCTGCGGCCGGATACGCTGATGCCGCCTGGCGTACCTGTCACAGAAAGCTGCAAGCACAGTTCAAAAACGAGGTGGCTGGTGTCACACGGGCCTGCCGAGGGAGCGCTGACGAATATGAGCACAGCGGCGGCAGCAGCAGCAGCACCGTGTTACTGAGGCCGGACCCGTCAGCACTTTATTTCCCCTCTTTGTTCTGTGTTTGTGTCGGGAGTTTCACAGCAGAGGTTCATGCTTCCTCTACTGTTTTAGTGGCAATCCGTGAGATCCTGTTTTTCATTATTTAGTCTCCATCTTTGTCCCTCAGCCTCACTGTGGTGTTTCTGGTAGGAGCGTTGACGATTTGTCCATCATCATCCTATGTTCCCAGCGTCCTATTTTCCCCAGCTCTATATAGCACATAATGGGAACCTGAAAAAGATGTTCCCCAGCTCTGTATTCGCTTAATATGGTTAGTTAGGGTTAGGGTTAGGTTTAGGTTGGTTGCTTGTAGATTAAACATAGGACCCTGGGAACATAGGACCCTGGGAACATAGGACCCTGGGAGAGCACATATGTAGAACTGGGGAACCTAGGACCCTGGGAACATAGGACCCTTTGTCATGTTCCCATTATGTGCTATATAAATCTGGGGAACAGAGGACCCTGGGAACATAGATACGCTCCCGGTTCAGACACTGATGAAGGCCGGAGCGTTGTCGTTTTGTCCATCAAGAACTTAAATAAAGAATTGAAATATATTGTAACTGAGATGAATTATAATAGATATTCTGCTTCAAGTAATCAACGAGATTCTTGCATTTTTATTTTGTCTCCATCTTTGTTGCTAAGCTCTTATTGCTGTGGTGTTGCTGCACTGCACTTCCCACACAGATCACCTGTCAATCAAACAGTGTGGGGGGCGGAGCTTGTATTTTCTGTTGATGCAGTTTGAGTTTCTCTTTTCTTTGTCTGTTCAGCCATGGTGGCTATCACTGCTCATGCTAACTACCCAGCTCTTCTTCTTCTTCTTCTTCTTTTTCTTCTGTTTATTTATCAAACAAACCGGAAACGTAAAACGCATCACTTCCTGTGCGGCAGAGGATTTTTCCCGGGAAAGAGCTGCCAGACACCGGCTGTTTAGAACAGACAGTGGAGAAGCTTTATGAACTGGATATTGGTTGAATCACTGTTGTGTTGTAGCGATCAGTGATAGAGAGTGGTAAAACATACATGTATTTAGATGAAATTGTCGAGGATTATTACTTTAAAATAAACAATACCATTCATTTTATTCATTTAGAATTAAAAAAAATAAAAACAGAAAATCATTAATTTATGTGCCTTTTCCCTTAAAAAACATTTTCATGTAACTTACAGATTGACACTAGGTCCTATGATGTATGCTATGAATTCATTATGACTTTAATAATGATAAATAAATAATAAAAAAGTGGACCGAAAATCCGGTAATGAAAGACATTTAGAGATTTTCAAAGATGTT
Organism: Centroberyx affinis; assembly: GCF_046629955.1. Lineage (NCBI taxonomy): Eukaryota > Metazoa > Chordata > Actinopteri > Beryciformes > Berycidae > Centroberyx > Centroberyx affinis. The sequence goes on along the minus strand of NW_027279008.1, from coordinate 403,071 downwards.
TAAAATTGTTTTCCTAATCAATTGACTTATTTGAAACATGCCACATCACTCTGTATGGCCTGTCTGCTGTTTGTCCTGCACTGTCACTTTTGAGTTTGCTGTCCCTTTAACACGAGTGCCAGTATGTATTTATGTCACCACACCAGTGTCTATATGCTCCTGAAGTCCTGTATGTTGGCCTGCTGGTTACAGAGACCGTCCTGCAACCAAAAGTTTGCAGGTTCAATCCCCACAACAGGAAATATAAGACACTGAACCCCTTCCTGCTCATAGCCTGACCAGCCAAATGCCTAAAATGTCAAATGTGACTGTAAAGTTGTACGTGACGAACAAAGCGACTCTGCCTCTGATTGGACGAGGACGAGTACAGTCTGTCCGTCTATTTATAGAGACCGCTGTCCTCAGACGACAAGTGAACTACATGATCAGACAGACTTTGTGAACGCTTTTCATTTAAACTGACCCGCTGGTCTAACTGTTGAGTTGATGAAAAACAATAATAATAATTGGTATAGGGGGGGGGATACAGTACGATGCAGCGGATGAAACCCAAGTACTTTCCTCCCAGATGGTCCGTTCAGCCTTTTAATAATGAAATCTGCTTTTGTGTTATTTAAAAAATTACAATAACCTTTCCGCTAATCCCTCGATTTACGACCCCGTACACCTGGAATCCTGCGCCGCACGTACGTCCGAAATCCCCCGGCTCTTGATAACATATTAGGATTATATCTCGGATATGGTTCTTTAATAAATAGTTTAGATAAGCATATCTGTTTAATTTTATCCCCCCTCCCTCCCTGAATGCAGGATTACAATGAAAGGGTTGGTTTTGTTCGGTGCATGTACCGCCGGCCGCAGACAGAACATGCAAACATCTGTACAACAATTCATCAGAAAGAATTATGTATGGCAGACTGGAGGGTCTAAGCTGTGTGTATTTCACCATCCTGTGTCCTCAATGACTGAGGTGGATCATAAATAATGGAAGCAGAATTAATTGGTTTATGCTATGAGCATGTGCTATATATATATATTGATGGCAGACCGTCGCTGTGCTATTGCACTACACTGGGCTTCCAATTTGTGAAAAACGAATGTGATGAATCATCTTGATCTGGCAGCTGGATTTATAATGCTCAGTTTTAGGTTTAGTTTATAATTGTGCGTAAAGATGATTTGAATTGAAAACAAAAAGAGGGGGACTACAGTCGGTGCAGGTCAGGCAAATAAACTCCAAGTGGCTTATGGGAAAATCTCACCACAAAAGAAGAAAAACTATCATAAGACGACAAACAGAAACAGGTGAACAGGGCAACAGAAACCAAATGACATCAGAATACAACGTGGTTGAATGGTAAAAAATAGCAAAAAATTAGCAAATAAGGGAAATGAAATTAACCATTTAAGATTCTCCCTTGTTGCTACAGTAACAGTGGATCAGTGGATATTGAAAGACTGGTAACACTTGGGTTTGATAATACTGTGCTTTACAGAGACTTTATTCCAGTTTGTAAAACATGACGTTTGAGTTTCTGTAGGTGGCGTTCTTCTCTCTGTCTGTTCAGCCATGCTGGCTATCGCTGCTCATGCTAACTACCCAGTTCTTCTTCTTCTGTTTATTCCAAACAAACCGGAAACATAAAACTAGGTTGAATCACTGTTGTGTTGTAGCAGTCAGTGATAGAGAGTAGCAAAACGGCAGATTGTAGATTATTACTTAAAAACACACAAGACCATTCAGTGTCTTTCATGTCCAGAATAAAAAAAAATGTGTGACAGAATCTAAATTATGCATTTTACACTGGACCACGAGGTCTAAATTTTCTAGGCCAAGCATCTCGACACCCCGCTCTCTCTGGGCCTGCACCCCCACCCACCCCCCACCCACCCTGCCCCCCTCCCCAAACCCCCCCTCCCCCTCCCCGGTCCTGTACCTTGCGTGCTGGGGTAAATACCTCAGCACCTGCATGTTGCTCAGATTTGGCCCGGCCCCGGCAGATGGTCCTCGCCCTTCACTGAACACACACTCCGGCACCTGGGACGCTGGGGAAATCCTTCCGTGCTCCTGCCACTCTGTCGGAGCGCACATGCACATATAAACACAGATGCACGGGCATGTGTGCAAGCATGCGCGTACACACACACACACACACACAAATGCAACGATGAGTGGGCGCACAAGCATAAGTGAAGACACAAATAGGCAAAAGCATCATGTTTCCACACATAAACACAAATATAATGATGTGTGGACGCACAAGCACAACAAAATGCAAATGTGCAATTATGTTTTTTGCACACAAGAAAAGACACACAAATGCAATAACGTGTGGACGCACAAACACAAGGAAATGCATAGTCACAAATCAAGCAACATTATTGTTTTCGTATAGTACAGTATAGTAAGCATAAGAGAAAAGACACTTCATTCATTCACTCATATACTCAGAAACACACAGAAATGCATGAGCACATGGAAGGTCAGAAATGTACAGTAAAGCAGAAAATGCCCTCACACACTCACTCTACACACACACAAACACATTTAAAATGCTTCATTTAATCAACTAAATTAAACTTTCTAATTTAAATGATGTGACATTCTGATTTTGGAGAGGTATAATCTCTCATACAGATACAAGAACACACATTTTCTTTATTTCTTTATACCAAGCAAGTACTCTGTGTTTTAACGTGTCTGTTCATATATACAGTTTATATCCTACTAATGCAGGTCTGTGTGTTTGGTAAATGTTGTTCTGTGGCTTTTCCCTAATGTGCATCTTGGTCTGTGTGCTGGCTCTGTGTGAGTCTCCCTACAGTATGTCCTCATGTGTTTTCCTGTCTGGTCGCTGATGCTCTGCTACATGTCATTATGTGTTTCTGCCTCAGTGTTTTCCTCTGGCTGTGTTTTTAATATTTGCTCTTAATTCTAGGCAGCCATTAATGAAATCTGACTACAGATGAACAGCAGCATGTTTGGCTAACTGTGGCACATTTACCAAAATGTTGGTAACACTTTACAATAATGGTCACTAAGTTAAGTTAATTAACAGTTAACTAATGTTAGGCATTTGGCTTATACTTGTGTCTAGAGCAACTTAAAGCACAACTCAGTTATTTTCGATTGTCCTATCATTTTCCATCATACCGATCGATTCTGTAATCTTGTCCATTGCATGAGCTATTTATGTTAACAGTTAATTAACAGTTAACTAATGTGTCAGGTAATCATTTACTAATGGTGTTCATGTTAACTAAGGTATTAATTTATTCATTATTTAATAGTCATCTTTATAAACTATTAAATAATGTATAAATGAATACCTTAGTTAACATGAACACCATTAGTAAATTACACATTAGTTAATTAAAAACTGTTAATTAATGGTTAGTTAATGCTTATTAAGCATTAACTAACCCTTAACTTAGTGACCCTTGTTACCGAAATGTTTATTAATGTGCGTTGTCCCTGTCAAATAAACTAATAAAGCAGAAAAGACTAAAGGAATTATAAAATACCTAAGGTTCTTAAATCAGAGAAGTTCAACATTACACACACACACACACACACACATACACACACACACACACACACACAGTAGCCCACAGCTCATTCAGAGATCCAGGCCGTGCAGAAACGCCTCACAGAGAATCACACAGTAAACACACAGCGCTGCTCAGATCCGTTGCGATGATGAGGAGGAGCCGCTCCCCTCCTCCGGCTTCATGTGGAAATTCGCCCCGCACCCCCTCGCCCCCCCCCCCCCCCCCCCCCCCCCCCCCCAGATTGCGTGCCCGGCCGCTCCGACCGCAGGCGCAACACACAGCGAAACAAACGCCTCATGGCTACTGCTGCCGCGCTCCTCGCTGATTTAATTAAAGAAGCCTTCTGTGCTAGCGGTGCAGCACAAAGGAATGTTAATGATGGAATTAATGGCCGCCGTTCGCCACGACCGAGCGCCGCACCAGTCACACGTCCGACAAGTATCGTCCCTGAGCCGAATTACTGTCCGGGACGAGCTAGTTCATATGGACGCACGCTTCGCTTTTCATATCTGCGCTGTCAAACTGAGCAGCGGCAAACGCCTTTTGTTTTTAGCGTTAATTAAAATCCCCGCCGTCCGCGCTAATGTGATGTATCGTTTCAACCAAAGTCAGACTGTTGAAACGGATTTAATGTGTTGAGTGTAAATAGCTTTTGTCAAGTGGAGGGCGAGTGGAGAGAGGGGCTTGATCTGGGTTTGGGGGCGAGCTTCATTACAGTTTTCATTAGGCTTCAGATTCTAGGCGTTTAGCTGATGCTTCTATCCAGAGAGACTTAAGATGGGAGCAACAGTGGAATAAGCTTCCATTTGTTGCTCTTCAATATTTCAGGGAACCAATTGTAAGGCGTAACAGGGTCAGAGCCATAGTGCCTTTATGATAAACGACAATATATGACAACAAAATATTCCTGTGATGTTCATGGATGAAGACGTGCAAGGTGATGCTCTGATGAAACAGGGATTTTTTTTTTTATGTCAAGTTAAGCAAATTTTACATTAGTAATATTCAGCAAAGTGGGGATGTGATTATAATATGCAAAACAAATACAAGAAAAACATTTAGGTTGCAAGCAACAATGGTGACATGCAGTGGTGGAAAAAGTACTAAACTTTACGTAATAGTACCAATACCATAATGGAAAAATATGAAACGGAAAAGTTCTGCATTCAAATGTTTCCTTAAGTAAAAGTATAGATGTATTAGCAGTAAAATGTACTTAACTATCAAAAGTAAAAGTCCTCATTCTTTCAGAGTGTTAAATGATTGAAGCATTAACCTGTCAGAAGTATTTTAATGCTCCATATACTGTTGGGGAGTTTAAACTCTAACAATGCAACATATTTTATGAGCTTATCATATGTTTTGCATGTAAAACCTTATTCTGCAAAGTAACTAGTAACTCCAGCTGGCAGATAAATGTAGTGGAGGAAAAAGTACAAGATTTCCCTCTGAAATGTAGTGGAGGAAAAGAAGAAAGTCTCAAGTAAAGTGTAAATACCTCAAAGTTGTACCTCAAAAAAAGTACTGTACTTAAATGTACTTAGTTACTTTTCACCTGCACAGACAGACACAGATGATGTCATGATGATGAGTCAGGGCAGGAAAGCAACTTTTGCCCAAATAGGATTTTTAGAGTGCAAAAACAGAACAAAAACTTACCAGACAAAACCCAGATCCATTACATACAATATATTCGATTCGTTATATGGTTTTAATCTCCCACCTTGAATTTGATCATTCCAATAAACAAAAAAGCATGAAATATCCATCCAAATTGACTATTTTTTAACAGTGCAGCCGTTTTTTCTCCCCCCGATCAGATAGCTGCACTTACCCTTGGCCTGTCCAAGATATTTACAGACAAAGTGCTTCAGAACTTCCCTTCAGCACAGCTATCTTTTTGTTCAACCTTTGGGGATATTAATGAAACTTCCACAATGTTTATTCAAGAACTTAAATGAATCAGACGCAGTAAATCACGCCCACGCGCGTCCGGCCCCGGACACAGTCAAGGGAACCGGGTGATAAATCATCCAAAAGAAAAGGTAATGTGGCCTTACCTCAAAGTTTAATCGCCGCGCCAAGAATCACTCTCTCCTCGCCGCCGACAGAGCGGGAGATACTTTAAGGTCCGGACTTCACTCCTGTCCCGCATCAATCACGTCTGGGCGTTTTTAATTTTCTGACCGTACATCTCTCCGGGGCTCAAGATATTAAGGGTCAAGTTATTTTTTGACATTAGCATGACACTTACTAAAGCAGCTGTTCCACACGGACCGCTGCGGCGCCGCGTTACAGGAAGCGCTGCCTATAGCGTTTGATGGTATGTGATCTGCAGAGGAAGAGGAGAGGAAGGAGCTGTTTGGGCTTTTAGGTTTACAGTTAGGCATTTGGCTTATACTCGTGTCTAGAGCAACTTCAAAGCACAACTCAGTTATTTTCGATTATCCTATACAATTTTCCATCATACCGATCGATTCTGTAATCTTGTCCATTGCATATATCTCCAATATAAATTTCCTTTCTTCCCATAACGTTCTGGAAACATAACCATAATGTTAGTTTTAAGTAAGAAAAACTTGCCGTTTTCACATCTAGGGAACGTTAAGGGGGAACGTTCAAGTAACCTTCCTGGAACATTGGACTTACCTTCCCAGAATGTTCTGGGAACGTACCCCTAACGTATGTTTTACATAAGAAAAACTTGCTGTTTTAACATCTAGGGAACGTTAAGGGAAACGTTCAAGTAACCTTCCTGGAACATTCAACTAACCTTCCCAGAACGTTCTGGGATCGTAACTATAACGTTGGTTTTGTCAGAAAAACTTGCCGTTTTAACATCTAAGGAACATTATGCAGGAATGTTCAATAAACATTCCCAGAACCAAAAACAAATGTTTCCAGAATGTTTTGGGAACCAAATTTTGCTAGCCGGGAAACAACCCCAAAAGCATCCAAAGCTAAGTCTTTTTCAACACATTGATTATTCGATTATTCAGAAAGTCAGGCCTTTCTCCTACAGTTTTGATGCTACCTTGGCTGTTGCTTTAGCACTTCCAAGTTCAAGTTCATGGTTGTTTGTTTCTGTAGCCCCTTTATCACATGCATGTCTCATAGGACTGTACAGAGAATAAGCCTAACTAGATCTAACTAGTCAACAATCAACCATAGAACAGAACGATATAAGACAAACATCAGGAAAAGCACAAGACACACAAAAGCAGATTTTAGCTCTTCCTTGTTTCCTCTTTGCCAGCCGGCTGCAGCTGCCTGTCTACATGTCGCTGTGTAAAGTGCAAAATAAACAGTGAAAGTTGTCAGGTCATGGATAAACTGAAAATCATGTTGCATTACAGAGTGAGAATCAATTTGTTTGATGGAAAAAGATCTGATTTAAAAGGAGTGAACAGACGGTGTCTTGCTCATGGGGATCAGAGAACATATTGGTCTGGACTGAGCCTGTGATTTCCACTCATGATGAAGTCTCTTTAAAGCTCCATGGTAACTTGGCACGTCAGCGGCTACTCTGGTCAAAATTTGCAATTCACTCGCACTTTTAATGATGTCAGACAACAAACAAACGTGTGCTTATTGACCAGTAAACACTCATGACTCAGCAGGCCGCTGGGGAACAAACTGTTTGGACACAGAAACACTCACAACACTGTAAGATGATTTGGATAAAAAACTGCGTCTGCTGTTGTAGAATACTACGCATAAAAGCTAACGGGCCAAGCTACGATGCTAATGCAGCCGTGCTAGTTAGCGTTAGCGTTAGCATCTACAAACAGTACCGAGGAGGGTCTGGCTCCAGACCTCCACTGATCAGGCCAGCTCCATGCTCAGGTCTCTTCTTCGTCAGTTATTTTGAACTCCCAGTTCCCTCTCAAGCTGAAGTTCCCGTGAAACTCGCCACATTTCCAGGCTTGTCGCCGAGGCGCATTTTCTTTTCAAAATAAAAGACCTGCGAGGCTGCCACAAAAAACACGGTTGCGAGTGGTGAAATCTCCCTAACTAATGATTTAGCAAAATGTTTAAGGGGACAACGTAGGCTATTTCATGACTTCCTTATGATTTGGGGATAATGCTAACCAGGAGAGATGAATTATCAGAACAATAGAAGTTGCAGGAGATATCTCATCCTTCCCGTCTGTTTCTAGCTGATGTTTTCATTAATTTTGTTTACTGCTTGTTTTCATTCATTCATGCATACGCTTAATTATTCACACGTACAAAAAAAAATGCAAAAACAGCCCATTAGACACATAATTTCAAACAAAAACATTGATTAACTGACCTACAACAATGTCGGATTGAGTCATTAAAATTAGCCGAAAAAGATAGTAGTGGCACTGTCCTGACAACGGAGGTAAAGAGCAATTTAAAAAACCGATGATGAAGAAGAACGTTGGGCTGCGTCATTAGAATGAGAGAAGAAGAGACCTGAGCATGAAGCTGGCCTAACCCTTTTGACAGTACCTGGATGTTACGTGTTTTTTATGTAACATCCAGGTACTGTTTGTAGATGCTAACGCTAACGCATCACTTACTGTGCGACTCTACTGTTTCCCTCCAGTGTATCCAGCACACCTCTGCTCAGAATCAGCTGTTCAGAGTCTCATGTTACATTGATTGTTTCGTTGGAGCTTGGAAAGGCAAACTCCAACGCTAACAGTAATTAAAAGTGAAAGTTTTACCACAAAAAATGGGAGCGTATCTATGTTCCCAAGGTCCTATGTTCCCAGGGTCCTATGTTCCCCAGATTTATATGGCACATAATGGGAAGATGACAAAGGGTCCTATGTTCCCAGGGTCCTATGTTCTCCCAGGGTCCAATATCTTTTTCAGGTTCCCATTAAGTGCTATATAGAGCTGGGGAACATAGGACCCTGGTAACATAGGACCTTGGGAACATAGGACCCTGGGAACATAGGACCCTGGGAGAGCACATATGTAGAACTGGGGAACATAGGACCCAGGGAACATAGGACCCTTTGTCATGTTCCCATTATGTGCCATATAAATCTGGGGAACATAGGACCCTGGTAACATAGGAACTTGGGAACATAGGACCCTGGGAACATAGGACCCTGGGAACATAGGACCCTGGGAGAGCACATATGTAGAACTGGGGAACATAGGACCCTGAAAACATAGGAATGACTCCCAAAAGGGAAATCGCATAGAGCTTTAAGTTTTGATTCGTCGCCTCCTGTGGGCGGAGAAATGTCCATACTGACACCATTAGTTTCATTGGGACAAACAGGGAGAATCTGCAGTGTGGATGGGACGCTCTTCTCTGCTGCAGCCACACTTTGGGATTTAGGCTGATAAGACGGATGCAGTTTTATACATTAAATCTTGCCGGGTGCAGCGTTAATCACTGCTCTGATTACAGCATATGGCTTAAGAATTATGCATCTGTAACATTATATCGTCATTCACATCCTTAATCTGACAGTGTCCTTATTGGTTTTTTTAAGGGGGTAAAGATGTCCGTCAGATAAGTAAGACAAATATTAGATTTTAGACGATTGACCTTGTTCTTGTTCCACTCTTGCTCTTCCTGCATCAGGGCTATTTTTTATTTTTTTTACTTCCCTTAAATGTTATGTATGCATTTTTTCATACCATTCTCCTCTGAGTTGAAGTTTGGTGTCATTTGGTTTCTGTTGCCCAGTTCACCTGTATTGTTTTTTTCTCTTTTTATTTTATGATGTTTCCATAAGCTCCCTTTGGGTTTCTTTGCATCACCAGCTCAGACTGTATTTCCTTCTCTTCCGTTCATCTACACAGCAGATTTTAAACTCAATATTAAAACATGATCCTCATTGACTTCTGACCTTCTGGAGGCTTCTCATTTAAAGGGTCTTAAATCTGTTCTGTGTAATATCTCTCCAATGTGGTATTTGGATTGGATTATCCTTGTCCAATCATGACGATTCTCCAAAGATTCTATGTTTTTTGTGGGAAACTCCCATGTGTTTTGGAAGGTGTGCTGACTGCAGTGACCTCAGTCAGTGTGGCATAATGGAATTTGTATGTGAAGACTGAACAGACTGAGATTTGTTTTGTTCGACCTGACCGCCTCACTGCAGCAGAGAGTCTGTCCTGTAACAGAAAGGCCAAAGGGTTGATTCCTGCAACATTTAACTCGCCCATCAACAACCAGGGTGGTGTTGTTTTTAGAGAGACTAACAATTATTAACTCTGTCAAAGAGTCCTTCAGCTAAATAAAACGGTGAATAAACTGAGCTTCAGTATGAGCTTCATAAGTCAAACAACCACCAATACAAATTAAAAAAAAAAAGATTAATTAATGCTTTCCTTTCTTTTCAAATGCTGTCTTATATAGGTTACATCAGTTTGATACTTCTAAACGTGATGTATACCAGCGGTTCTCAACGTGGGGTCCGGGGACCACCAGGGGTCCTTGAGGAGGTTCCAGGGGGTCCCCAGCAAATTGATGAATTGTTAAACTTCACCATTATATCATTTACAAGAAGTTAACACAGTTACAGAATGTAGGAGAATGACTGTGTTGATCATAGTTTCACTGTTATCTCTCTACCTACAATACAGATAGTCATGGAATTGTGGACAAAATCATATCTGACAATAGAAATATTCTCAGATTTGGGTCCGAGAGACAAATGGGGGTCCGTGGCCCTAATGTGTACTAACTTAGGGGTTCTTGATATGAAAAAGGTTGAGAATCACTGATGTATACTATGAGTTTATGTCATCAAAATTGATGTCACTCCTAAAAAGGAGAGAAACTGAAAATAAAAAAGTAAACTTTTGGTGGGTTTACCCTCCGCTATGATGCTGGCGTGACCTAATTGGCTAAAATGTGTTTTAAAATGTGGGGGGAAAAAATTCTCACTGAAATATGCAGCCATCATGAAGGAGTCCTTATCATTAGCGCCATTTTGCTTCCCCCATCGAATTAAACTTATCGCTTGTTAAGAGGTAAACAATGACAAGATCACATCACTCTGGGTTTAGCATCTTTACATTGGCTACCTGTTAGTTTCAAAATTGATTTTAAGATTTTACTGATTTTACACTTTTAAGGCACGGATCGGTCTGGCACCAAGTTACATCACAGACCTTTTAACCATATACCAAATCGCAGCCTGTTTCCTATTGGGTGTTCCAAAATGTAGATTAAAACCAACAACATCTCAGTATTCCTAGACTTTAGATCAAACTGCCTGAGGAGCTCAGGCTGCTAAATCTGTATCATCTTTTTAAATCATTACTTAACTAATTTTATAGACTTGCTTTTATGTCATTTTTTACTTGTTTTGACCTCACTTTTATGACTCTGCCTCGTTTCTGTATTTCTTGCTGTTGATTTTATGTGTTTTGTGCTTTGCAAAGCGCTTTGTAACTGTGTTTGGAAAAGCGCTACATAAATAAAGATTATTATTTGGTGTCTGATGCTGAAAGACCCGAAACACCCGAAGACCCGAGGTTACATCACTGATGATGTGCGCTAGTAAAGCATCGGAAGATGTATCACCTCAACTGTTATTATTATCATTGTTATAAATATAAAATGTTCAGTACAAACTGGCTTCAGATTGGAGCCGTAACATCAAGAGAAAAGAAAGGAAAGCATGACAAGATTAGATTAGTGGATAATATCTCAAAGTCCATGTTTAGCACACTGTGTTACACTGTTAATGTCACACTCACATTGCGTGTAGCCGGACACATGACTCACTGCACACAGCAGGGACAGTTTAAGACGGGACTCAGTTTTCAGGATTGGATCACTATGTTTGGATCACTATGTTTGGTTATAACACATAGGTGGCGCTTCTAATGGCATATAAGTTTTAAAGTTTTGGCAAGAACAGGTCGATACCACAACTCTCCCATCCCCTACCTCAAAAGACCCATTTACCCAAAAAACATTTATCATAGTTCACTCCTCCCACTTTCACCCTTTTTCCCCCCCAAACTATTGATATTACCTCAGCACTCCAGAATCCCTTCTTCACAGGAGTGGCACTAGAAGTGGCCAGAAGACCCTGTTTATTTCCTTGTAGATTGTATATTTCTTAATACTTCTAAATTGTTGAAAATGTATTTTTATCTCCTTGCCCTTTTAATATACTATATGTACGTGAATTGGTGTGTCATTTTAGTCTCTGACTGTGAAGCACTAATAAAAGCTACTGCTACGTTCCATAACAGCATCCCCTTACTGTCCATGGCTTTTACATATTTCTCTGCACCCTAAAGATTAACCAAAGACATCTGCGCCAAAGTCCTGACACCCCTCATGATGCTGCAGTTTGGGGAGCCATAGATTAAAACCCCAAGCAACTGACCCATAAGTAAAGTGATGTTTGAGCTCATAATCTTTTCATCTAGTGGTAACTGAAACCCGATTTAGCGGATTTTGACTGTCAGCAGACAATAGGGGAGGATCGTTTTAACACGGCGCCATGCTGAGCAGGTGGGAGGGGAGAGGACAGGGGTGGGGGGGTGGGGCAAGAGGAGACCAATATTCACCCATTGTATCCTGGTGTGTTTTTTTACGCATCACTGAAGTATCACCAGTATACCTCCATCACAATAAACACAGTAAACGCCTCTCGTTTCGTTTCTTCTCCAAAAAAAAAAAAAGCTCGCATGGAGAAGCATCTTCAACATTCTCCCAGGCTTTTCCTTTGTGCCTGGCAAGCGCCATTGTTCCAATACAGCGATGCAGAAAGACGCACTTGGGATCCAGGCAATTTCATTACGCCGAGTCAAGCTGTTTCAGTTCAGGATCCAGGCCTTTGTGCCGGTTGCCCAGCACTGAGAACTGGAAACATGGCACAAACAACATTATGTGTTATAGCAACTTCGCGCCGGGCCTTGTGATATGTCCATCTGCCGTGACTAGTGTTGCAGATCGCGCTGATGTCCCAGTCTGCCTGCCTGCCTCGCTCCCCAGCCTCCGCTCGCTGCAGCTCTCCAGGTTGCAGGGCCGCTCAGCCATATTCGCCCTGAGTGTGCTCCACTTTTGTTCTGAAAGAGACACTCTCGCTGCCGTTATGCATTTATTTCAAAGTAGAATCTTTCACTGGCAGAATGAAGTCTCCGGTGTGCTTTATAGCTGCATTGTAGCATGGCAATGTCTGTCGTTACAGCATATTCTGTGTTGTGTACTCTGTCAAATCTGCATAGAGCGTATTCTAATGCATGCATGCATGTCAGGACAGGCGGTTACAGATGGAGCCGCTGCAGAAGTCCCACTTCACAGCGCAGGCTTGTTACTGCTGCGGAAACTTCTGAAGACTTCAGAAAGAAAATCGAGTTTTGATTTCCTTTAGCTGTCAGAGGCTAGAACAAAATGGTTAAGAGACATTTGAATTTTGAATTAAGGCTTTGTAACCCTGACTGTACTGCATCAGACATTCTGGTATTTCTTCAACTTAGTTAGACTGCCTTAAATGTTTGCCTGCTTCTTCAATTGTTTTTTCTCCTTTTTTGCATATATATTTATATATTTTTTTCCTTTTGTTCATTTAGGGTAGTGGATGGGTATATAAACAAACAATGTGGTGGTGGAATTGTACAAAAATGTGAACTTTGTATACCTCTTTCTTCCCATCTATAAACATATTTAACAAGAATTTTGTCTCAAAAATATGATTTGTTTCCACTGTATAATATTCAAGAGCGAATTCTTAGCATTGGTAATACAAAATGCATGGAGAGCAACTTCTACACTGCCTCCCACTGTGTGATCCAACCAACTCTGAAAACAAACTCCAAGCAGCAGAATGCGCTGACCAACACCGAGTGATGAGAATCTGTCCCGCCTCGCAAGCTGCTGTCAAAAAACACAGGAACACTTCTTCAGCTCTGCGCCTTTCCGACCACCGTTTGATCTGATCTCATGTCGTTCCCCCAAGCTTACAGCACCAGAGCCTGAACACAACGTATTGACACACCCGCCTGATCCCAGAATCCTCCGTGTACTCCGAGATATGAGCCGACGCTTAACTCATATCATACTTTTTTCTCAACATTTTCATATTAAGAACCCCTAATTTAGTCCACATTAGAGCCACGGACCCCCATTTGATGAGATTTTGTCTCTGAAACCCAAATATGAGAATATTTTTTATTGTTAGATATGATTTTGTGCAGAATCCCATGACTATCTGTATTGTAGGTAGAGAGATAACAGAGAAACTATGATCAAAATAGTCATTCTTCTACATTCTCTAATGCTGTTAACTTGATCAATTTGCTGGGGACCCCCTGGAACCCCCTCAAGGACCCTCTGGTGGTCCCCGGACCCCACGTTGAGAACCACAGCGTTAGTTTGGGTCGGTGTATGACGGTGCGAGTGATTTTTTTCGGGGTCGAGTCACAGCGTCTTACAAGCTAAGCTCATATTGAGACATATTGAAGTGAAGAAGGGCTCAAGAAAACATTTTCATCTTGCAGATTATTCTGGGTGGAGGGGGGTGGGGGGATGGGGGGGGTAGACAGACGTTTGTAGGCTGATGATATTTTGAAATATAAATAAACAGACAAACACATGGCACCCTGTGTAATGGGGGGGGAGGGCGGCGATTTTCCTCAAGGGCCTCCAGCGATCTGAGAAAAGCTGATTATGCTAAAGTAGGGAGGTTCAACTAGACAAGTTTATGTCTGTATTAATCAAAAGCAGAATAACGCGAAGCTCCCTGACGCCGGGTCTGTTCTGCTGATCAGATAAGGTGCGTGTTGTGGGGGGAAAGGCCTTATCTACGGCGGCATATGGTGATGAGAGCAATAGGGGATGTTCTGCCTGGATGAACAGCATCAAATACAATGGCTGTTATGATATCAGCTTTGGTCCTGTTTTATGGTTTTAGTGTGTGTGTGTGAGTGTGTGTGTGGGGGGGGGGGCGTGTACTAGAATGTTCTGCTCAAGAAGAAGTAACAGTTTACTTTGCTGATATTTTCCTTTAGTAGAAGTAAAAGTACTGGTGTAAAAATCTACTGAAGTAAAAGTAAAAAAAATAGCTCATTTAAAATGTCCATAGCTCATTTAAAATGTCCTCTGAGTAAAAGTACTGAGGTACAAAAAGTACACAAAAAAGCTGCTCAATTACAATAACATGAGTAAATGTTCCCTAAACATAAACCCCTCATCAGCACTCACACACAAATACATGCATAGGATATACTATATATATATAATAAATATGTATCAATCTTAATGTTGTGTTAATATTATTTTGTTTCATTGATTCTTGATGCTTTGGCAATATTGTTGAATATATATATATATATTTGAATTTGAATTTGAGTAAATGTAAGTAGTTACTTCCACCCCTTGGTACTTGGTCTGTATTGGCAGCCATTGTATTAATTCATACTACAGGCAACTCTCTTTCTGATAGGAAACAGCAGAATCAAATTAGTGTTTTGTGATGAAAAACTCAAACTGGATACCTGAGCAGTTGTCGGACCCTCTGATAGCTGAAATGAGAACCATGTCTGCTTTTTCCAAACAATTCCTCTTGTAGCAGGGATGGAGCCAAAGAGTCAACTCATTCTCATCCCCTATACGCTGAATGGTGTCTATGTTGGGGTTTTATTTGAGAGCTGACGATGACACTTAAAGAAATACACCAAGTTTTTCATAGATTCACCCATTGGGCAATTTGCCTGTTAAATGATGAAAACATAGACAACTAAATCATCCATGTGTCCCCGGTAGATGATTGGCTCCGGTGCTCCATGCTAACACTTTAACATAACCAGTATATTCAGAAATTTAAAAAAATTAAATTAACTCAATATAGCTGAGACTTGTCAATGTTGCTGCAGCTCCTACTGGTCACACTAACAGAGGTTGATAGAAGTCGTACACTACTAAATGCCACTTTAATACAGCGGTTCTCAACCTTTTTGGCTCGAAAAACCCCTTAAAACGAAGCGATGCCCCTGAAGCGAAACTATTAATTTTTTCACACAAAATAGATATGATAATAAATCTGTATAGTAGACATATGTTTCTTTCCTCTTCCATAAATCATCTTGCGACCCCACCAAAATCATCCTGCGACCATCTGGGGGGTCCCGACCCCCAGGTTGAGAACCACTGGGTTCTCACACACCAGAAGAAGGCCAGTGTGTAAAGCGACCGGTTCTTCTGTGGCTGTGTGTGTTTAAAAAAAATGACACGAGTCTCCACAGTGTAAAAGAGACTAAAGGAGGAATTTCTTCATCATAATATAACAGTAGGTTTCCCTCTGGCCAGCTCAGCAGAAACACTTCTACAGCACGCATGCACACACACACACACACACACACACACACACACACACACACACACACACACACACACACACACACACACACACACACACACACACACACACACACACACACACACACACACACACCCTCACTGCAGTCTTCCCCTCCTCAACTTTGACTCTATTGTATCTCCAATGTCATCAACGGATGAAGCTCATTTCTGCTTTATGTTGAAGTAAGAGAGGAGAGGAGCACATTTCATTTGGGGCTGTAATGACATAAACATCAATCTGTCTGAACTGCTGCTTAAATGACTGTGTAACCTTTACAGCACTGTTAAAGAAAGATGTATAATTTCTACATAAAAAAGAGAAGCCGGGGTAATAAAAGGAGTCTAGCTGATGCACTTTCACTTTACTGGACTTGCGGTCTTTTTTATGCCCAGTCAAAAAGGCGCGCCCCGAGAGTCACTTTGTAAAAGACTCACTGATATTTCCTGCTTTTAAAAAGCACATTAAGATATTCACTGAATTTTAACTGATTTAAAAATTGCTGGGAACAACAACAGATTGAGAGCCATAAAAAGTAGAATAAAGCCTTTATTACCCACTGACATTCCCCACATAATGGAAATATTTTACAATGCCTCCCATTTATGGACCTCTATCCACTATAAATTATATTATGCAAGAAACATCATCATCACCGGTGGCATTAACTACCTTATATTAAACAGGTTCCTGAGACAGAGGGAAGAATCGACTTGCTATATGTAGCCTGGAACAAAATTCAATCTGCCACCGTGTTTAATGCCACATTTTTTTTATTATCTCGCAAGCATATGTTGGAATGGCTACAGATGATGAAGCTAGCTGCTGGGCAAAGTGATCATCAGTCCTTTTTTTTTTTTTTTTTTTTTTCCTCCACTCTCTTAATAACAGGATCCGGCAAATTGTTTGTGACCTTTGTCAAGGGCTCGCTGGAAACACAGAGGCTAGCAGCAGCAACTGTGCTAGCCTGCGGCATGTGTGAATATGCAAAGCTCTCCCACTTTTTTTTTTTTTTTTGCAAGGTTTCAACATGAAAACGTGAAATTGTTTGGAAACCTTTTGCCTCCCAGGGCCTTCATGGAGAGAAGCCACATAGAGCTGAGGTCTGCAAGAATGTTTGATGCCGCTTTCTTAGTTGAGCATATGCCACATTGTGTTGTGGGAGGTTGCGGTTCTGCATGCTGGAGCTGCAGCTCGGGCCGTGGGGGAGGAAGGGCCGGCCGGTCAGGGACAGCAGCTGTGCAGCCTGCTGCAGCCGCATGACACACACGACCCGCTGAAACACAAGGTAAGCAGAAAATTACAACAATGCAGCTTTCCTCATGGAGTTTACCCACTGAAGTTGAAAGGATAGAACGGTCCTTCCACTGTTTGCCGTGGTAATTTGGCTAGTGCAGCGTAGGGCTGGGCGATATGGACAAAATCAAATACCCCATATATTTTTGACCAAATACCTCAATATCGATATTGCAACAATATTGTAGGGATGACTATTGGTGCTTTCATAAAAAATTTACACAATGAGATTTTTGATAAATAATCATCAGTAATGTGGATATAATGACTAAGTGGGTAAAGGCAAATAATAGAACAGCTAGAACAGTCTGGTAAGTTCAGAAAATGACATCACTTTACTGTAATGCAGCCTTTAAAACCAGGAAAAGACACTTATGCCATATCACGATATTACGATATCCAAAATCTAAGACGATATCTAGTCTCATATCACAATATCGATATATTGCCCAGCCCTAGTACAGCATATGGCGACTATGGAATTGTAAATGTTAGTTGCTATGGTGACAACACAAGTCTGGGCATTAAGGCTGTAAAGTCTGTCACACTGTGAGAACTGAGCAGATGAGTCTGTTAGCAAACTGTCAAACCTCAACTGAAAGCTAACGTTAGCGATGAGGCTAACGTAGCTTCATCACAGACTGGACTTCTCTCTCTAGCTCTTCTAGTCAACATTAGCATGTTAGCAATCCATGGCAGCAAGGAGACAGAGAAGCTGCTTTGGTTCTTGCCGTAAAACCTCTCAGCTCAGTGACTTGCTGTGAGTCGCTTTATACAGACGTTAGTCCAACATAAAAATGGCCGCCGCTCCAACTGTCCTGAAATGTTGAGTTTTGTCAAGTTGTGATTTCACCTCTTATTGGTGCATAATCGCTTCCACACTGACAGATCTTATCTCAGAAAACTGTGGCCATACCTGTTTTGATTTTTATTTGTTGCTCTGTATTCCTAAATATCAGAAGCATACTGTCATGGTCTCAGGTTTAACAGCTGCTAAGTAGTCTTCTTTTGACTGTTCAATTCAAATAAGCTTTATTGGCATGACTGTTAGGATACAATGTTGCCAAAGCAGTATGGACTCTATATAGTCATACAGTGTTTCATGTCATACATTAAAATGCAAAAAGGAAGCAAAGAAACAGAGAAAAGGAAACTTAAGATGCAATATCATTATATTATAGCAAATAACAACAAAATGGCAAAAATACAACAACATAGTGATATATCTCATATGTCATGTTCAATGACTGTATGTTGTTTGGTTATATTGTTGAATAAAAAACATTTGATCACAAAAAAATAAACATTATATGTGCATAATGGGCGTATTCGTCTTGGAAAAACTCAATGTCATGCATGTTGCTTCACTAGGAATGACGTTGCATGACAGATATACAAACTATATGGGTCAAAGAGCAATGCATAAGAGGTTAAACAGTGGCCAAGGAAGAGGCTTAACGGAGAGATCAAGGGAAAAGGCAGCAGAGGAGGAAGGAAGGAACAAGGAGGAGGGCGGGGGGGTGGGGGGGCAGGTGGCAGGCACGGGGAGGGGAGGGGCGGCGTGCTCCGAGGGGTTCGCCGGTGCATCTGCCCGCGGCGATGGTATTGACGGACATATTTCCCACAGCTCCGTGTCACGGTGGGATCATCGCACATGATTACGGGGGGGATCAGCATGATCGGCTGTCGCTGATTTCGCTGACATCTGTCGGCGAGGTGATACAAGCTGTGACAAGGATTGCCCCAGACATGGAAGTCTTGAGCGGCTTTTGAGCCACGGTGGGGGCGAAGCTCCTCCTCGCTCCGTGAGCCGGGACGCCGACGCGTTTCTCCTCCTCTCGTCGCTTTTACCTTCCAGATGAAACGAGGAGGAACTTCTCCGTCTGCTCACATGGAGTCTCAAAGTCCAAGAGGAGCCTTTCTCTTCTGTGGCAATTCAGTTTGTACTTTAAGAAAAATAACTTTGGCATAGACAATAGCCACATTCAAACTAGTATTATGTGGAAACCATGAATTCATGAATTACCCTCCAACCTCTGTGTTATATGAAACACATTTGCAAGGGATAATGAAATTTGCTAAAAAATCCCTAGATAGAACTCAAAGTCAGGATTTTCCAATGTCTCTTCCTGATTTAGCAAAGCAAAACTTGAAGTTTGTGCCAAAAATGCTTTCAAAACCTTCCTCTATAGCAGTGATTCTCAACCTTTTTCATGTCAAGGACCCCTAATTTAGTCCACATTAGATCCACGGACCCCCATTTGATGAGATTTCTTCTCTCGGACCCACATCTGAGAATATTTTTATTGTTAGATATGATTTTGTCCAGAATCCCATGACTATCTGTATTGAAGGTACAGAGATAACAGTGAAAGACAGTCAAAATAGTCATTCTTCTGCATTCTCTAATTGTGTTAACTCCATAATGGTGAAGTTTAATAATTCATCAATTTGCTGGGGACCCCCTGGAACCCCCTCAAGGACCCCTGGTGGTCCCCGGACCCCACGTTGAGAACTATTGCTCCATAGATTCCACTACTGCCTCCATTTTTCATGACAGGATGAGCGTAGAAATTGTGCATCTAGAGGAAGACGAAGAAAATGAAATTGCGCGCCAAAAAACAAATTACAGCTGAAATGAGTTTGATTTGCATGGAATTAGTAGGGGATTTCTATTTCACCAAGATACTATGCATTGGAAGTTTGACTACAAGACATTGCAGATTTGCATGGGATTAAAATCACTGACAATCTCCGCACTTACTACTAATCACTGCTAATAAACTCCTTCGTCTATCTGTTTAGTCTGCTTGCTTTAGGATCACTTTATATCTATTAAGTGTTTTTTTTTCTTTGTTTTTATGTTTAATTGTACTGTTATCTGTTATCACTTTATCCTTAATTTCACCCATTTGTATATCTGCTTAGCTTGCCTGATTGTTTTTATATCCTAAGTTGACTGTACTTTCTTATTGTATGTCTGTATTGTATTTCTATGTTCAGGACCCCAGGAAGACTAGACTAGAGGCACATCCATGTGCTTCTAATGGGGATCCTTAAATTAACATAAACATAAACATAAACATCACTGCACGTCCGCGGGTAGCATTAGTCCTGTGTTACTATGGTTACAGACAAACACAGGAGTTTTTTAGGTCGAAAAAAGACAAGCCAACCTTTTGAGCCTGAACATGCCTTCTCCATCAGACCTGAAAGATGTTTCTTGCCTTGTGACGGACAAAACGACACACATCACCTTCTGCTAAAACACATACACCGACCAGTGAGAGTGATGCAGAACAGGGGAAAGTAATTTACACATAATCCACTGAGTGTCCTTTACTAAAACCAATATCTGTCCAGCTTCAAAAGATGGATTATTTATTTATCCCGGGGTAAGTAATTGCATGGTTCATAACAGTGAGATTCGGATTAAGGAATTCATTATTACGGGTTTTCAGCGGAGCACAGCTTGTGTACAATTACCTTTAAGTCCAGCCCAAGAGATCAAAATCATTTCCTCAATATGGAGCGCCGGACCGCTTTGATGTGACCCTCCGAGCTTAAATCCTCTCTTCATTTCATCTCGGAGATTCGAGGGAAATTCTTAAACATATGGGCTAAATTGCTGGTAATGGCCGGGCGGCGAGTCATCCGGGGCCGGCGCTCCAGCCTGAGCCCTTTCCTCGTCTCTGAAGCTCGCTCTATCTTTGATTAAATGTCAGACTTTCACTGTCACATATGCTGGCAAGAAAATCCCCGCTTCCTCTGAGGTTTCTTATTGGGCCGTTCCAAGAAAACGGCGCTCTGACCGTGTGGAAAACATCAGACATAACTGTAATGAATCACCTTGGAGGTTGAATTTGGCAAACCGATTGACGGAAAAGCTTCTTTTTTTTTTATTATTATTATTACGCAACACATTCAGCAAAATACCTCAGAACCAGATTAAGCCTTTATGTGACTGTTGTTTGACTGTTCTTGTATTCAGGGAAGGGTTTTGTTCTTTTGCAGCATTTCATTACACAGATTACACAGTAAAGTGCCTTGCTCAGCGGCACTTCAGTAGTTGAAGGAGGGGACAGCGTTACTTATTCAGTTTCCATGCACAGATTTTCCCAGTTGATCCCTGGATTTGAACTGGCAACATTCCAGTTAGGGTTAAACAGAAATATTGATTTGCCGATATATAGGCCTGATATTGGCCTTTCATTAAATAGCTTAAAGATATCGGCCAATCAGTGTCTTCCATCTCTGATGTGATGGATATGATGCAGTTTGTTTTATTACATATTTATTGTAGAATTGATCAGTACTACACTGGTTGTATATGGGAAGCCTGATTCTCATGTAACATTTTTATTCCACAAAGGTATGGATGAATATATTATTCTTATTATTATGATTATTATTATTATTAGTAGTAGTAGTAGTGATAGTAGTAGTAGTAGAAGTAGTAGTAGAAGAAGTAGTATTAGAAGAAGAAGAAGTAGTAGTAGTAGTAGTAGTAGTAGTAGAAGAAGTAGTAGTAGAAGTAGTAGTAGTAGAAGTAATACTAGTAGTAATAGTAGAAGTAGTAGTAGTAGTAGTAGAAGTAGTAGTAGTGGTAGTAGAAGTAGTAGTAGTAGAAGTAGAAGTAGTAGTAGTGGTAGTAGAAGTAGTAGTAGTAGAAGTAGTTGTAGTAGAAGTAGTAGTAGAAGTAGAAGTAGAAGTAGAAGTAGTAGTAGTAGTAGTAGAAGTAGTAGTAGTAGAAGTAGAAGTAGTAGTAGTAGTAGTAGTAGTAGAAGTAGTAGTAGTAGTAGTAGAAGTAGTAGTAGTTGTAGTGGTAGTAGTAGAAGTAGTAGTAGTAGTAGTAGTAGTAGTAGTAGTGTGCTAGGTTTCAATGGAGAGTTTTAGTGTCCCATGATGGTCTAAATGCTGTTAAAGAATAAAATTCTGGGGGAAACACTGAATACTTGCAAAGTGAAACTGCATTTGTAACATTGCTAGAGAAATTATTAAGTAACTGGGTGTTTCTGTGAGATCTGTGGGACTGAACAGACTCCATGATGCCAATCCAGCTGTCTAGAAGTTCAGTGTGATTACAATTTACAAATAACCTCTCTCCATTTTACGCCTCGTTTCAACAAATAATGAATAAAGATTCAATCAGCCTACATGGTTACACAACCGAAGAGAAAGAGTAATTGCAAGGTAAAAAAAAAAAAAAAAACAATGTCACCACAGACAGTGTTGTTCCTTGAGAAGAGAAATGTATTTTGAGGATTTCAGGAAACATGAGAAGAAGTAAACATGTTTAACCTGCAGCAGGTCTATTAATAGCCTTACAGCCTGCAGATAAGTCAGTGTGTTATTTGCTCAGTGAGAAATGCAAAGCTAGCTGTGAAACTGCAGGCTGCTTTGAGGTTGTTCATTGTGTATCTGGCCAGTCATTTACATGAGTAATGTCACCCCGCTTTACCACCAGAAGTGTTTATGACAGATTAGAGGCCAGCATCCAACTGCATTTTCATTCCAGTTATTTTTGTTTTAATGCATGTGTGAATCAATTAATTCTGTCATAAAAGGCCACCATAAACTGTGTGCCGAAGTTAATGAGTCCGGCATTACCACATCATTACACCAGCTGGCATAATGGAGCATGTGTTGTTTGTCATAATATATGCTGCCACGCTTAACAGTCATAAATTGTTTGGATTGGTAAGTTTTGTTTTTCGTTTGATGACAAAGATGAAAACCAAACGCACTGCGATTACAATACGAGCAGGTATGGATTACACTCTAAAAATGATGGGGTTAATTCCCTCAAAGAATAACAGAGATTTGTGAAAGTGCCGTCAGGGTTCATGAACCCTTCATGAAGGGGTTCTTCAAGGAACCTTCTGGGGTTCCAGTCTGAAGAACCTCTAAAGGTTCCTCAAAGCCTTTTCCTTCGTTAGTGGCTGCTGCTGCTACTGACTGTCATGAAAATTCAGCTTCTAGGTAAGAAAGCCTTGAAGTGCTTTTATTTTTTTAAAGTGTACAGTGGAAAATTCTACGTTTCTCCCCCTTTGTGTTTGTATTCATAGTATTCTGTTGCATCACCACACGGCCATCTTGGTAGGAAAATGGCAGGTGATTGTAATAAATTAACAAGTGATAGCCACAGTAACAGCCACAGCCAATGAGCTGTGTAACTCTGTATGTGGTATGGTAAAGCACCATATTGGTAGGAAATGCAGGTGACATCATGGGAATACTATGAATATGTACACGCATGACATAACTACTGTATGTGTGCCATTGTGGGAGCTGTTAGCGTACAGATTAAAGAAGCAGACTTTGAAGTTTGAAGCCATTTCGATTCTCCGACCTGTGTAAGAACAGTGAATGAGTCTAATGTCAAGATCCCCTTGAGCAAGGCAGTTAGCTCCCAGTTGTTCCAGTGGAGGAGCTAAGTGACAAACATTAGAAGACTTTGGTTTTACTGAGGCAGTTTCCAGCTGCAAATGTAACTAATATATCTTGTCTGGCCTCTTTGCTGTAGTTAAATTCTCTGGTGTTCGTACAGTTCATTTTGTTCTGCTAGGTTTACGAGGAACTGCTGGCTGTCAGATGTCAACATCTGTCTACTTCTACCCATAATCCTTTGTGTTTTGTGTTGTTGTGGTTTCCTGTAGTTAGAGGACTGAGACTCTCGGTGCTGTTAGTCGGTGCCACCAGAGTTCAAATGGCTTCGTTCTCACCTGGACAAACTAAACAAACTAAAAGAGGAAACACTGCAGAGTTTAAGCTTCAAACAAGCTTGGTGTGAACGCTCTAACTGTGTGAACTGGTGAAGCAGGGCACTGCTGATAAACAGCATGCATGCTCAGTCAACCTTCACTGGATGAATGCAGGTTAAAAAAAAATTGCATCACTGTGTTTTGCTCTTCCAGCACATCTACACTGCAAAAAAAAATGTCCATTTCAACAAGTCAGGCTATTATTATAGAGTCCTAATCGTAATTTTCTGAAAACAAGTGAAAAAATCTCTTAGTGGTGTTAGGTAATTTCACTTGTTTCCAATTGAAATCAACTTGTTTCAAGAATTTTGTAGAATCAAGTGTCATTTTCTTGATAGCAGTGCAGTGATCTGCCTTATTCTGACTGGTTTCAACAGACTGACACTCAGTTTCAGTTATGTCTCCTCACTGGCAGAATTTTCCTCTTGGTTTAAGAGATCTGAAGGCTGAATATGAGACTAAATGACTTGTTCAGATGGGTGTTTTTTTACAGTGTGTTGCCCTGTTCCTTCGGTCGCAGGCTGAACACACTGAGCCTCCATCCATCCTGTCATAAGCAGTCTGCGGCACAGCGAGGGGGCGGAGCCTGCCCCGTCTCAAGGTCACCGGGCCCTTCACCGCCGCGGCATGATGGGTAGCTCTCGCCCGTGCCAGGGCCTGCCTGGGTCTGCCTGGCCGGTGTTACCTTGACTGAAGGGAGGGAGGAGGGCAGCGGCGGCCCCCTGCCGCTCGGTAACTGGTACCAAATGGCGCCTCCCCTCCGGGGTCCTGACCCGCGAGCAGGCAGAGTCCCAGGACGCCTCAGAGCCGGGCGGGAGGACGGGCAGACAGCTGTCTTCTGTCAGTGGGCCCACGCACCTCCAGATCATCTTTCTCCACACACACACACACACACACACACACACACACACACACACACACACACACACACACACACACACACACCTTCAGCAGGAGGAGACATGGTCTAAAAACAGGTATTTAGCCTAAGTTTCCCAGGCTGCAGAAGTTTGAATGACTTTGAAGAAAAACTAATCTCAGCATTGTTGTCATATACGTTCACTCTGTGTCACAATTCTGTTTTTTCCCTCGCATGTGACTCAGATCTGAGGTTTTCTAATCAGTGTGAAGAGCAGAAAACTGCATGGAGTTGCATTTGGAAGAAAATTTCAATTCATTGCCAACGTCAATGCATTTCAATTCTGATATGTACAACATTGGATATGTGGCACAATATCAGATCTTGAGGTATGCGACCTACATGCGACTTGTACTTGAACGCTAAAATTGAAATTTGTTTGCGTTGCCATGACAAGTAAATCTTACATCATTCACCTGAGACAATTTTCATGATTTTGCAGCAGCGTTAGCATGGAGGACAGTGAGACACAACGATGGAAAACTCTTTCATTCCCACTGCAATGTCCTTTTTAAACAAGGCCAAATAGACTGTCACTACTGTTTAATGCAGCTTTGCACACCTGCTCCTATTTATTTATGGAATTGTTTGTGTTTTTAATGTAATTTTATGTGAGTCTTTCATGGATGTATGTTTTTATGTTGTTTTGGGGGCTCCTAACCTAAGACAATTTTCTATCATTATGTGATAGACAATAAAGTTTTTTGAATCTTGAATCTTGAATCTTGAAAGACAGACAAATAGCGACTTGATTGGTATTTGGGGAGACGCCTCAATTTAGTAAAAACTCAACAAACAGGAGAGCTAAAAAAACACATGTGGTCTTTTGTTATTGTTACTCTGCACATGCATATCTTTGTAACATCGCTGTCAGCTCATATCGATATGGGATATGGGTTACATACTAGAATAGATATGAGCAGTAATTCAGCATTGAGCATGAAGGCCTGCAGTGTGAACACGGCCATGATGTAGAGCAGTGGTTCTCAACGTGGGGTCCGGGGACCACCAGGGGTCCTTGAGGGGGTTCCAGGGGGTCCACAGTATAAATTGATGAATTGTTAAACTTAAACATTATTTCATTTACAAGAAGTTAACACAATTAGAGAATGTAGAAGAATGATTATTTTGCATCATAGTTTCTCTGTTATCTCTCTAACTACAATACAGATAGTCATGGAATTTTGGTCAAAATCATATCTAACAATAAAAATATTCTCAGATTTGGGTCCAAGAGACAAAATCTCATCAAATGGGGGTCCACGGCTCTAATGTGAACTAAATTAGGGGTCTTTAATATGAAAAAGGTTGAGAATCACTGATGTAGAGTGACTGATGCAGGGAATATCACATCCAAAACACCAGCCAAGGATTCATTATGTTTCCACACAGCTGGAGTATAAGATTGAGCAAAGTGTTTCTGAGAAAAGAGCAAGTGTCAGACGCCTTTCCCAGGATAAATAAAAGGTAAAAAAAAAAAAGTAATAATCATATTGAGCAGTCTGAGTCTAAGTAATCTCTTTAAATCTGTCTGAACGGTGAATATGAACGGCCTTGGTGAAACGATTACACGCTGATCAATCTCCGTTCTCTCTCTTTACTCTCCCGAGGCGAGCCGCGATCCGGTTTAAAGAAATTAAGTGATAATACAAAAAAACAACAGAAAAAAAAAACACAAAACGCTCTTTTGCTTCCTGCCTTCCCTCCGCCTCTGAAGCCCGGGGGCTCTGGAGAACGCTGTTATATGGATCTTGATGGGGAGAAGCTGCATAATTAATTTGTATATTCTAGTATGACAGATGTTTGATTTTGGCCGTAAAAGTAATTAATAAGAGAGTGGAGGGAAGAGGCAGATTGCTGGAAGATTATTTATGAAGACTCCTCACCGAGCACGTTGGGGGTGGGGTGGGAGGGTGTGTGTGTGTGTATGTGTGTGTGTGTGTGTGTGTGGGGGGGGGGGGTATCAGCCCTCGCTCATGCCCCGACATCACCTGCTCCCATGGCCACAGCTGTTAGCCTAGTTGCTACCATTGTCGACTGCAAACATTTGTTTTAATGTCCCTCTACGCCCAAGACACCAACCGAAATGACTCACTCTCTCTCACACACACACACACACACACACACACACACACACACACACACACAACACTAACAACAACAGCAGCACCTGTGTTTTTCTTTCAATTTCACAGTAACACAGAGCCGGAGGATTTAATACCAGGAGCGGAAAAAAAAAACAAAAAAACAAAAAAACACAAAACAATGAAATCAAAACATACTCTTCTGATTGATAAAGAGGCCGAGGCAGAACACCTGCTTACCTGGAAGAGGGAGCAGAGTAATTCAGAGAAATGGTCGGACAGATGTTGACAACTGCCTGGCGGAGTGTGTGTGTGTGTGTGTGTGTGTGTGTGTGTGTGTGTGTGTGTGTGTGTGTGTGTGTGTGTGTGTGTGTGTGTGTGTGGTCTCCTGGGACTTGTGGGATCAGAGGAGACCATGTTCAGGTAGATCTGGAACCATCAACAGCCTCAACAGAACCAAAACACATCTACAGTTTGTTTTCTTTGGTCCGAACCAGAGCAGAAAAGTTGACTTTGTTGCATTTTTCTATTTGGCTTGTTTAGATTCTCACTGACCAATTACAAGGGAATCAGGGCTTGTAAACAAAAGTCACATGACTCACAAGTCGCTTGTTCATTGGACAGAGATTTGGTGACCTGTCATCCTGTCAGGTTAGAGATTTTCGGTGAAATCTGAATCCAGGCTCTGTAACTTCATCTCAGCATGATGGACTTGTCTGTCTCTTCTTCTGTGGTGTTCATACCAGTTAAGAACACATGAAGAAGTAGCTGAATATGAGCATCAGTCCAGACTTCATTTTGTCCCACTCGGCTTTCCAAGCATGAGGAAGTGCATCTGTCTTCTTCTACCCATAATCCCTTGTGTTTTTGCGGTGGTTTCCTGTAGCTGGTTGGATTACATCATCACTCCTAACAAACCGCACCGCAGTTCTCCTGTTAGAGGACTGAGACTCATATTTTTGATGCGGTTATTTGGTGCCACCAGAGTCTGAACGGCTTTGTTCTCACCTGGACAAATGAAACAAAACTATGTTCATACTGCAAGCCTTAGTGCTCAGCTCAGATTTATTGCTGAGATCTGATTTTTTTGTTTGGCAAATGTGGCCAATATCAGATTCCAGTGTGAACTGGTCACGGTCCTGAACTGACCCGCATACACAAAAGAACAATAACAAAGACGTCACACGCAGCTCGCTGTCGTACAGAAGTAAACATGGAGGCCACTGAAGTCAGCGTTTACGGTTTCATTTATAAGTCGATGTGCAGTGGAAGCCGGCGAATTCATGAGCAGATGATAACGAGGATGAGGATGAGGAGAAAGAGAGCCAGATTTTTAATTATGGCTTTTTGTGGAGCAATGGCTGCTACTTCTGTACAGAGGTGTGTGTGTGGATGAGGAGTCTGAGCCAGGAGTGGTGGGATCGTGACGTGAACGGCTTCACTGAAACAGATTTCATCCAAAAATTACACCCCAAATACTTCTGAGGTCTAACACCTCACTGTGCCTCCACTGACTGTCTCCATCACAGCTGTCTTCCATGTTTGTATTCACAGAGTGACTCGCATGAATTCCGATATGACTGTTCAGACTGAGGTTGCATTGCAAAAAATCAGACCTGCATCTGATTTAGGACCACATATGAAAGTGGCCCAAATCAGAATTGAAAAGATCAGATTCCATGTGATTTGTGCTGTTCACACTGTTATGAAAAAAACAGATCTGAGTCACATATGAGCAAAAAAAAATCTGATTTGGGCCACTTTTGCCTGCAGTCTGAACGTAGCCTAAGGGATTGAACAGTTCAAATAAACCGCTCCAATCATGTTTGTTGTGAACGCACCTTTAATCCCTTTAACTCTCTCTCTAACAAGCTCTCTGTGTGTCTCTCAGGTCTGCTGTACCCATCTACAGGCATTATTACTACTATTAATAATAATGTAATGCACTTTTGTATAGCACTGTTCTTAACTAAGTGCTGTAAAGCCAAAATAATAAAAGCAAACATGGAGTCAGGCT
The DNA here is from genome assembly GCF_046629955.1 of Centroberyx affinis. Taxonomy (NCBI): domain Eukaryota; kingdom Metazoa; phylum Chordata; class Actinopteri; order Beryciformes; family Berycidae; genus Centroberyx; species Centroberyx affinis. The sequence goes on along the minus strand of NW_027279008.1, from coordinate 374,122 downwards.
ACATGACTCGGGGCAAAAGGACATACAGAGATGTAGAAGAAGACAAACAGAGGAGGGGGGGTAAGGTGGGGGGTGAGGGGGGGGGGGGGGGGGGGGGGGGGGTTCAGAGAGAGAAAATAATCAGATACGGCCCAGTGTTTTGCAACAGCAGGGACGGGACAATTTATGCCTCAATCTAGGCACAAACTTCTGCTTTTCTTTTTTTTTTTTCCTTCTTTCCTTTTTTATTACGGAGCTGCACGGCTTCAGAAGATAATAATGAACTGTAATGGATGCCAAACAGTGAGGACAGGGAGTGAATGTAATTTCCTCAATGAGGGCATAAATCTCGCACGGAGGCTTTTACTGGAAAGTCTTGTGGATATTCAAATCTGCTGCTTTGATTGAAGCAATCACAGTGCATCACGGGCCTTGTAGCGCGACAGAAGGTTAGCACAGGTGATCTGCCACAATGTGATCTTGTTTATAGAAGGAAATTGCGGTCCGGGAGACTCTCTGGGGTCTTATTAGTCAGCAATGATTAAAAAACAAAGGTTTGATAGCGGTGCTGGGAAGGAGGCGATTTAATCAATTTTTTTTCCCCACCCTCGTTGTAATAGATATACGTTGTTGTGACAGCGGTGGGGTCTTGTTTCATTTAGCTGTGAAGTCTATGGGCTTACATTAATTCAGACCATAGCCAAGGGCCGTGGATTACGGGAATTAAACAGTATCTGAATCGGAACAGAGGTGTGTGGACAGCGAGGAGGGGGGGGGGGGGGGGGGGGGATTAAGGTCCGGCTGATCTGTCTGTTAAGCCTTGTCGCGGCGGTGTGATGAGACCCTCTGCTCAACAGCTTTCTGGCTCGGCTGCTGCAGGTGTCGCCGACCGCAGTTTACTGGAAGCTGCACCGGTGCTTCTCCTCGTTTTTAAATGAGGATTATTTTAATCTCGGCCTTGAGACCTTCCTCAGTGTCTGTAGATTGGCGGTGTGTCCCCCCTCTGTAATCTCTCAGGTGCATGAGAGTGCTAAGATAAGATAAAGATAAGATTAGCCTTTATTGTCTCCCTTAGGAGAAATTTGTCTTGGGCATTCGAGAGAACACAGGTGACGTAGCAGCTCACAGCCTCTCCATATACACACACAATATATCCATATACATATACAATCAAACTACAGTTAACATTCAGTAACACACACAGATCCATATACACCAGAACATACACACCAAGGATATTGCCTGATGCCATGCTACATATCAGGAAATCCCCAAGAGACATATAATAATCAAATTGTTCAAGGTTAATCAATCATAGACACATTGTACATTTATAGACTATTACATCTGAAAGACTACTGTATCCAAAAACTGTAGTGCTGTTCACTTAACATCAGGCTTTGGGCCATTCATAAAGTGGACTTTCCTGTAGCCAATAGGAAGTTTGGGCTGTAATCTTTAACTCAAACTTTTACAAAAATCCTATAAGTCTCCAGAATCATCCTACAACACCCTGGAGAGTCTCAAAATAAACCACTGAGCTAAAGGATCGTGGGCTTGGGGGCGGGGCTTGCACTTGCACGGCTTTCACTGATTCACCATCTACACAGTTACAGCTGTCATCATCAGAAGAGTGAAAGTCAATATATCTCTTGAGATACATATTCATATGTGATATTTTACTTTTTGCTTCTTTTATTTTGCTTTATACGGAGCCCGGGAGTGGCCATCGGCAGAAAAATTATTTATGTCGTGGCCACGATTTACTGTAACGTGCGCACGAGATACAATTCGTTCCCTCGATTTCCTCTTTACGTGCACAAATTGCCAAAACGTGCCTTCGAAATAGTGATATCGTGCTCTGGATATATAATACATGCACTCTTCACAGCTTATAAAGAGTCAGTGCACATATTGGTGATTATGTTTAAATGTGGCCTGTCCTGGGTGTGTTGCAGCACCTGATTGTGTTTACATGGCCTGAAGGTTAAGTGGCTAAATATGTTGCAATATTTGGGGGATTTGCCTATTCAGTGTAAACAGACAATGGATATTAACAAACCAAATCCTTACTAGGCCTATCTGCAATACCTAAAAGGTTCCTTTTAAGTTGCATTTTTTCCTAAATTGCACAGATTAACAAAATCGAGGGAACAAATTGTATTTCGTGCGCACGAATGGACTAAAACGTGCGCACGTCAATATAACTTTTTTTCTCTCCCAATGGCCGCTCCCGGGCTCCGTAGCTTTATACTTTTACAGTTTGACTTTTTTAGCACACACACTTCAATAGGTGTTCAGGAGCAGTCAGCCTTCAACATCACTGCAAAACACCAAATGAGGCCTTGGAAAGACTGAAACCTTGTTTTTAAGAATGGGACAAATCTGTTTATCTCACGATACGATTCGATACACGATATGGATATGATTCAGGACACAATACAACCACGATACGATGTGATAAATAAGAGTTCAGTGACAACAAAGTCTGACTGTGCAGAATTATATTTTTTTCTGAGCCACAAATCTTTCTAGCGATGCCATTGGCTCGCTAGAATGTCACAACAATTTAAAAATGTCATTACAAAGTGACAATAATATAATTTGGATGGAGAGCTTGTGCAACTGTGATGGTCAAGCGTCTCATTTGTGATTACTACAGCAGAATAACATGGAGCTGATATCACCATTCATTTTTCTGCTCCACGATATGTATTGTCACATTTTTGTATCGCGATATATCGAATTTTGATATATTGTCCCATCACTACTTGTTTTAGTTCATTGGCTCTCAAACTCTTTGCCCTGCGAGCCTTTAAAACGAAGCCATTTCTACTCACCGTTTCCACAGAGACACAGCAGGCTGAACTGTGACACCAAAAGATTTTTTATTTTCCCCCCTTTTGTTCAGGCGATTCCACTTGATTGATCATTAGCTGAAGCCCGGAGGCTGAAATATGGTCACGGTTTCACAAGAGGAAAGCAAAGATTAGACTTGATAATATATTTCTAAATTAGAAATATGTTTTGTCACGTTCCATAAGTCATCCCACGACTCGCCGAGATAAATCGCCTTGTGACCCCCAGAGGGCTTTTGACTCCCAGCTTGAGAACCGCTGGTTTAGTTTAGTGCTAAAAAAAAAAAAAAAAAGTGAAAATCCCGAAGTAAAATATCACTTTAAATACTTGTTTGACCTCCTGGAAGTTGTCAGATAAAACGCCCTTGACAGTAAACGGTCAGGACTGCAGAGTGGACAGGTAAGTACAGTTCAGTCGGCGCAAAAAAGCAATTCTACGAACATAATTGTGCAGATGTGTCTGATTAATGGGTAATGCATTTGAAATTAATTACAGAGCAATAAATTACCGCTCTTTAACGCAGACGAAGCGAATTGAATCTTACTCTTACTTGAAGGATAAATAGAGAGATGAAATATAATGAAGAAAGAGGGAAAGTGATCATAAAGAAATACATTTGCATACTAATTAAAGCGGCGTAATAATCTCCCCAGTATTCTTCAAAGGAGTGTACTCAATAGAAGTCATTTCCATAACTTACTGAATTATTGTCCCGCCGTCCTACAGGACTGCGGGGGAAACTTCTCCGCTCCGGCTGCTCGCTCCGGCTTTTCCCCTCCTTTTTTCCTCCTCGTTTCAAAACTTTCTCGCTCCTAAACTCCGGCCGCCGTTCATTGTAATTCCCCGCACAGCCTCCACACAGGGTTAAATGTCCTTTCAATCTGTTAATTGCAAGACTTTATAATTCAAAGGAAGGGATCCAAGGCCCCGCTATAAATCAAACAACTCCCCGCACCGTTTTAATGAATTCCTCCCCGTGACATTGCAGGTGAGTGTCTCGTAACCTAAAGACCCAACAGCATTCAGAAAAAAAACACACACACACTTCAGTTTCAGACGTTGATCTATGCTCAAGTCGACCGCTGATTGGTTTTAACGGCTTGCAAATTCAGCTGTTTACACCGCACACAACAAAAAGTCACAGTTCACTCAAATCCAGTGGTGGAAGAAGTACTCTGATCCTTTACTTAAGTAAAAGTACCAATACAGAAATGTAAAAATACTCCATTACAAGTAAAAGTCCTGCATGAAAAATCCTACTTAAGTAAAAGTACATAAGTATTAGCAGCAAAATGTAGTTAAAGTATTAAAGTAAAAGTAGTGGTTTGGTCCCTCTGACTGATATTTTATTATATATGACATCATTAGATTATTAATACTGAAGCATCAGTGTGTAAGCAGCATGTTACTGTTGTAGCTGCTGGAGGTGGAGCTAGTTTGAACTACTTTATATACAGTTAGCTAGTTTAGTCCAGTGGTTCCCAACCTAGGGGTCGGGCCCCTCCAAAGGGTCACCAGATAAATCTGAGGGGTCGTGAGATGATTAATGGGAGAGGAAAGAAGAAAAAACAAAGTTCTGATACACAAATCTGTTTTCAGTTTTTGGACTTTTTCTCTAATCTTTGATTTTTGCTGAAATATTGGATCATTTGAACATTTATTGAAATGAAACCATGTGAGGTTTAGAGGGAAAAATCACTATTTGGTGGAGCTGTTAACAACTCATAGACATCTGAAATGTGACCCGACTACACACTGCTTTTTGTAAGACGTCAAAAGCCAAAAAGGTTGGAAACCACTGGTTTCATCTTTAACAATGTGTTGTATTTTAAAAGCTTGTTATATTATCCATTGTGTCAAATCTCCATCTGAAAAGTAACTAAAGCTGTCAAATAAATGTAGTGGAGTAGAAAGTACAATATTTACCTCTGAAATGTAATAAAATAAAGTACAAGTATCTCAAAATTGTACTTAAGTACAGTACTTGAGTAAATGTACTTAGTTACTTTCCACCACTGCTTAAATCCTACATTCATGAAGCAGGTGCTAACCTACATTTGGCGGCGTGGCGTCCCTGCAGAGCAGAGCAGAGCAGCATATGGCCCTTCAACAGTTTCATAAACACAAACCTGTCACCTGCAGGATCCGTGCAGCGACGCTCACACACGAGCTTCAGCTGCACCAGACAGGAGATTTTCACCTAAACAGATACTGTAGCATCAGGGTATCCACCTCCGGACAGCATATGACCAAAAAAATCACAATCAAATACCAATATATTTCATCCTGTACTGTTTTCGCTGACGATAATAAATTAACAATCTTCCATCTGTCTTTTTTTATTTTTATTTAATATCGCTTTTACCTTAACTTGTAATTGATTTTCTTCCAGTCCCTGCAAATGGACGATAGCGCACCTATTTTTGAGATTCAAAATTCGTATCCAATTCCCGGACACTTACTTTCGTCCGTGTCGGTGTATTCATATACTCGATATTAACCCTTTATTAACCCTTCCTGTACCTTCACAATGTTACAGATACTCTACATCGGTGGTTCTCAACGTGGGGTCCGGGGACCACCAGGGGTCCTTGAGGGGGTTCGATGAGCAAATCGATGAATTGTTAAACTTCAGCATTATTTCATTGACAAGAAGTGAACTCAATTAGAGAATGTAGAACAATGATTATTTTGATCATAGTTTCTCTGTTATTGCTCTAACTACAATACAGATAGTCATGGAAATCTGGACAAAATCATATCGAACAATAAAAATATTCTCAAATTTGGGTCTGAGAGACAAAATCTCATCAAATGGGGGTCCGTGGCCCTAATGTGGACTAAATTAGGGTCCTTGATATGAAAAAGGTTGAGAATCACTGGTCTACATGAAGTAACTGTCGCCCAAAGTGGGATTTAAGGCTTCCCGCTAATTGTTCGTGACTGAGTTCGTAACTTAGTGTTTTATATGCTGAAATGTGTATAGATATTTATTAAATTTGATACCTAGCTTCTGAAATGTGTATGAATTTACGTTACTTAGCTTACGGTTGGGAACTCCGTATAAAAATGCCGGTAAACACCGGAAATTACGTGAGTGACCAAGTGGCCGGAATCCAGAACCAAGGGGTGTAAAGGAAAGAATATAGACGCATAAATATGATTGGGTTGTAAATATATAATGTCAATCTGAAATGCATTGACTTTCATTCTGCATAAGATATAGATATGTTTTTTGTTTATTTTAACAAATAGTTAAAAGACTATTATATACTATAAGAGAGAGAGAAGCAGAGAATACAAATAATGTCAAAACTCAGCAAGAGGGACAATGGTATGAAAATAACAAAATATAAGTGGTAATCTGTGAGAATCTTGTTTTTTAAATATTTTGTCTCCATCTTTGTCGCTCAGCCTCATCGCTGTAGCGTGTCTGCACTGCACATCCCACAGATCACCTGTCAATCAAACAATGTGGGGGGCGGAGCTTGGATTTTCTGTTGATGCAGTTTGAGTTTCTCTCTTCTTTGTCTGTTCAGCCATAGTGGCTATCACTGCTGATGCTAACTACCCAGTTCTTCTTCTTCTTCTTCTGTTGATTCCCAAACAAACTCATCAACTGGATATAGATTGAATCACTGTTTGTGTTAGAGCAGAGAGATAGAAAGGAGCAAAACAGGCATTTATTTGTATGAAAGATGTCACTGATGAATACTTTAACAAAAAGTAAGGGAAATAAAATGAGTGTGGTAGTGAGAGTGGGAGGATCTGTGTGTGTGTTTGTTGTATGTCAGTCTTTATAAGACTGAGTTAGCCTGTTCTTCCTCTCACTGTGTCAGCATGGCAGTTGAGGCGGACACATTAAAGCACAAAACTTTCACTAGTTGAGATTAAATAAATCCTTCTGTTAATTTCCTGGCCGTCTGTCCCTCATCTGCAGCAGCCAGGAGCGGCGGCGTGCCTCTGCGTCCCGGGGGGGGTAAACCTCTCAGAAGCAATATGTAATTAAACTCAGAGAGCATATTCTTTAATCCTAAAGGCTATTATAGATTTATGGTCAGTGCATTGTCTGAGCTCCACAATGGCTTTTTCTCACTGCACTCTTGTGGATACCCTGAGCCCATATATGTTCTTAAATGGGTAGATAAAGGTTTTGTAACCCTTTTAAATCTGGCTTGGTAATGGGAGTGCTACAATGGCTTACTGCCCTCGTGGGGTAATACGTCGGCTTTTGTATTTGGCCTGGGATGGATAGAAAAGCTTAGAAAGGATAGAGGAATCTGTAATTATAATGCATCAACCGTCATCAATGACATATTTCTGAACCCATTTCCAGTCACATTAGAAACCGGGCGGAGCTGTACATGTGAAATTGTAATTATGCTGTATTCATTTTTAGCTCCCGGGGATTAAAGTATTGAGTATGTTTAATTGTAAGTGTTCTACATTTTAGAACAGCGGAGCCCTGATTAAGAGTGACCTATCCCCACGACAGGATGCTTTGAAATGCCATGAATACTTAACTTAATTGCTACTTTTATTTGCAGTATTTTGTCTCCATCTCCATCCTCTGGCTCTGCGGGGAGCCGACGGACTGATGTAACGCTTCGGTTGTGGACCTGACAAGCGTGTTTGGAGCGATTTATTTGAAACTCTGCAGCGTTTACTCCTTTAGTTCGGATTATTTGGGCAGGTGAGAACAATGGAATTTGAACTTGGAGGGCACCAAATGACCAAATGGAGACACCTGGAAATTTGGATCATGGTTGTCTTCCAAGCAAAGTGTGATGCAGCTCATTAGGAGTGAGAATGTAATCCGAACAAACTACAGGAAACAACTCCAAACTGCAGCCTGGACTGATGCTCATATTCAGCTATTTCTTCATGTGTTCTTACCTGGTAAGAACACCACAGAAGAAGACAAGTCCATCATGCTCAGCCAAAGTTACAGGAGCTGAAACCAGATTTGTTTTGACTCAATTCTGTCCAATAAACGAGCTCCTAGTGAGTCCATGTGACTTTTATTTACAAGCCCTAGTTTGCTTGTAATTGGGCAAATGCACAAATGCAACAAAGTGAACTTTTCCACTGGTTTGGACAAAAGAAAACAAACTGTATCTGTGATCTCACCTTTAAAACAGCCACAAACACCTGGTGACTTTTGTGTCTTTTTCTAGTGGAATTATTTCCCGAGGAACAGTTGGAAGGCTTTGTCCTTCTCTGTCACACGCAACCGAAAATCATCAGGTCCCGGTGCCTCAATGATAATGTATTCTCTCTTATTTGACTTTTTAATGGGCTTTCACCTAATTATCATCGCGTGGTTCCTAAGATGTGTGCTGAGGAGGGAACTCAGGAGCCGGGGAACAAAAGGAGGTCAAATTCGGAGGTGTTGGCACGCGGCCTGCTCCGCTCCGCTAGCTCTTCTGTCCGCTTTTCGCAATGATAAATTTTCCCCTTGAACATGATGTCAATATGTTGATGTGCCTTCCTTTATTAAGATACCATCCAACTGATAACAAGTCCTGCTGTGTGTTACCAACATAAATAATTAGAACAGAGACCAAGGAACGGCAGGTGGCTTTTGGCACAAAGAAATAATCATACTTGATGTGGAAAATAAAGTAAAAGGACCCATCTGTTCACGGCGGGGGGAGGTGAAAAAACACGTTAACATATTGTCACTAACATTATGAAATACACAGTTAATAATTTAGTCATGGCACACGGCTCCGGACACTTGTTTTAAATAATCTAACAGAAGTGAGCCGGGGCCCGCTGCAAGGCTTCAAATTAACCGCAGATTTGCACGCTCATGACATCATTTTGTCACACGCCCTGCCAATTATTTACTCAAAAGGTTGATGAAGAAAGAGGCGGCAGAGCCATGCAACGCTAAAATAATCATCTCTGATATGAGATCGGCCAAGCAGCAGCAGCAGCAGAAGGTCGAACCCCGACCTGAGCTCCAATACCCAGACTCAACACCCAAGATCTTAACTGTCTTCAAGGCAAGGTTTATTTATATAGCACATTTCATACACATAGGAAATTCAAAGTGCTTTACACAAGGTATATAAGACATTAGATAAGAAACACAGGATAAGTTAAATAAAACAAACCAATAAAAAGAGATAATAAAGTGTATGTACCTGCATAACCACCTAGTTTCACAAGGATATACTGATTTGCGATGAACTCAAAATATTATAATATATATTATGATACATCACTTTCATTGGAAAGCTACAGATGCAGCCATTGGAGAAGTCCCAGTTTTAACTGCATGGTTGCTGAACTATTCTGTGCTCAATTGGGCAAAAGGGGCAGTGTTTAGAAAAAAAATACTTTTCTAGTTTTTCAGAAGTTACAAGGAATGTTGTGGTAACCAGTGTTGGGGTCGTTGCTGGGAAAAAAGTATAAATTACACATTGCTTGTTACTTTTCTTAAAAGTAATGAATTTCTTTACTTTTGACTCCCTGAGAAAAGTAATTAGTTACTCTACTCTACTCTTAGTTACATTACGCCCTAAAAAAAATTGTGCTACTTGTGTTGAATGGGACAATATATATATTGTTGACCTAAGCCACATTACAGCACAAACAGTCTAAATAATGATACAAAATCTTTCTGTTAAGGTTTTTAATAGAGACAGAGTCTACAGCACTAAATTCAGACTTTGAGTCGTATTTACCTCTTGGCCACCCTACTCTAAATCTGATATTTCCAACAGGACTTGAAGGCAGCAGAAGACAAGGAGAATCTTTCATAGATATTAAACCAAAAAAGAGGTTAAAGAGGCTGAAGAATGAAACGCAAGTATAACGACCGATCTGTTAGATCAGTAACTGTACTGTGATTACTGACACTGGAACAGTAATGCCTTACTTTGCTTTGTTACAGGAAAAAGTAATGTGATTGATGTTACCCCAACACAGGTGGTAACTAATCTGATGGGAGACAGAGACAGAGACAGGAGTTTTGTATCACAATACTTGTGTTCATCTGTTTAACATTCAAGAATAACTGTCTGCAGTGCTAATGCAGGATAAATACATGAAGGGGGATTTCTACCACGGCTCCCACTGCAGAATCAAAGTAATGTATGTTGTGAATGTCTTGCAACTTAATTTGTGCCACAGCAAATTCTCCATCTGCATGCAGCCGGGCTCAGAGGCCGTTTCGGGTTTATTGAAAAATGCAAAGCGCCCAAACGAAGAGGCTCTCTAGGATGGCCACTTCAGCCAATCAGAGTTCAAGAGGCCTCCCGTCGAGAGCTTCTCCACCGTTATGAGGAAGCTCTGGCTCATTGAGGACACAGCAGACGCTCGCATTGATATAATTTCCTCATATCCTGTCGTGTACCAACAGGTTCATCTGGGGAGGACCGTTTCACAAATCAGATTTATTTACCCGCTTGTTTGAGATGATCAGTTTAATGTTTACTGGTGTGTGGAATCATCTTTGGGATAGTAATGAGATGATTAAGGCCGCAGGGCTTCCCCGCTCGGGGAGCTGGAGCACAGCGGTGCCTCCGCTACGGGACTGAACCTCGAAGCACATGGTGTCCTTATCAGCTGGTGCTTCTCTCAGCGTCTGCATAAAGAAACAGCCACATCAGTCTGTCAATACTGCAACCTCCAGACAAACCAATGATAGACAAACCTCTGATAGACAAATCTCTGATGGACAAACCACTGATGGACAAACCTCTGATGGACAAACCTCTGATAGACAAACCACTGATGGACAAACCACTGATGGAAAAACCTCTGATAGACAAACCACTGATGGACAAACCACTGATAGACAAACCTCTGATAGACAAACCACTGATGGACAAACCACTGATGGACAAACCTCTGATGGACAAACCACTGATGGACAAACCACTGATGGACAAACCTCTGATGGACAAACCACTGATGGACAAACCTCTGATGGACAAACCTCTAATGGACAAACCTCTGATAGACAAACCTCTGATAGACAAACCACTGATGGACAAACCTCTAATGGACAAACCTCTAATAGACAAACCTCTGATAGACAAACCTCTGATGGACAAATCACTGATGGACAAACCACTGCAAATCCACAGGAACCTTTTTTGACCAAGAATGAAGACGTATAAACCAGTCTTCATCAGGGTTCATGTACAGGTTGATGCAGAATATTCAATTTGTTCATCACAGTATAAGGGTAAACAAGGCAGAGGGGAAAAAAACCCACAAAAAACTTTGAAATCAATCAATGAAAGCTGCTTCACCGCCTGCGTTGCGTTCGATGGAAGCGTTCAAGCTCGAAAATCGCAGAGTTCATTCTCATACAGTGCATTTATATAAAGAGAAATTAAGTTCATATTGGTTGTTTCCTGGCATATTGACCCACGCAAATTCTTGTAGGCTATGTTCAATTAAAAAAGGCTTAAACTGTGACAAACGTACTCCAAAAAACAGATAATTGTGACCCTTTTATACACGTATCTGACTGTTTGTGGCTATAGTTTGTTTCAGCTCTGCTTTTCTTTACATTTTGAATTTGAGGGTAAGAGAGACAGAGAATCAGGGTTTATGGGAAATTAAGTCCTAAATCTGAGAAACCATGCCATTTGTCACAGCAAGAAACACCGAAATCTACCTTTAAAACTCCTCCGGTAGCCTTTCAAGAGTGATGTCAGCATCTGTCTTCATCCTCTTTTAGCCATTTTGAAAGGACCAATGCAGTTTGGTGGTTGAAACAAAGGCAGGAGAAGTGGATTCAGAGACGCAGAGAGAGAGATCTCATCATAGTGGCAGTACACAATTAGATCAAAACCACTGCAGCAGGTAACAAGCTGTAATTTTCGATAAGAATACAAAATTAGTCATATACAGACGCAGCCAGTGTGAAAGGCACTCAACCCCCAGCTGATGTGGTGAAGCTGCTTTCAGGTCAAAACTGTGGTTGCACTGATCAGTTCTTAATTATGAGTGTGTTTAGCTGTATATGAATATGATGTTATAAAGGGATTACTAAAAAGAGCAGGCATGCTCAATCAACTTTCCATGGATGAATAAAGGTTATTAAAACTGCATTTTACAATTTTCAGTAACAGTGGTTCACTGTTAAGAGACAAGCCTAGAGTCACAATACCCTTCACTCTGAAATAGAAAGGTCTCAATGATCCTTTAGAGGTTCCTCAGACTGCAACCAAAGGGAAACCCCATGAGGTTCTATTCATAAAGGGATTCTCAACTCTGACTGTATTTCCACAAACCTTTAACATGTTGTCGCTGTCAGGTGAAAATGTCATAACTGTTTGAGCTTCAACTGATTACATGTTCCTCTAAAGGATGAGAAAATTCTGCAAGCCTTGAAACCTTTTCAAAACCAACTGGATAAACTCTCAAATGCATGGTGGTCAAGCTACAAGCAAGGCTGTTTTTCTTATTTCCTGAAACGTTTTGAAGATACAAGGTTTTCATCCAACAGCAACGATATGCAAGTTCTTAGAGAAACTATTTAGAGGTCCTTTTTTCTAGTAAGGAACCCTGAGATGCTTATTGGTTCCCTCTGGAGCCCCAGACAAACCTTTACTTTATAGAGTGTACAATGGACAGTGGTAGCTGCTGTAGAAGTCTTGCGTTTGTCCCGAATTAATACTTCAGACAATTATTTTTTCTGTATTTTCAATTAAAACTCTTTTTCACTCATTTCCAGACCTTTCACTGTAACTGTTGATGGCTGAAAAGAGAGCAGAAGTTGATTATTCCAAACAGTTCCTCTTGCAGGTGGAGCAAACAGGAAACCGTAGTTCAGCAAGCTTGCAGTAAAAAAGTAAGACTTCTACAAGAGCTGCATCTGTCACATGAAAGTTGCTTCTCTCTTGTACCTCTCTTTAATTCAATATTTTAGTTCCCTTAAACCATACATCCAACTCATGACTCTTTCCAATCATGTTTCAATTAAGTGTGACATGTTCAGACAAGATGCTGAGGTGCAGCAGCAAAAAAAAAAAAAAAACCCACTCCCGCTCATCTCCCCTAAAATGGCTGCTCCTGTATCCCTCGCAGGGAAACATTATTCCTAATAAAACTCTTTAATAAATACTTCAGGTCCTTGGAGAGTTCCTTGAACCTGAAAGGAAACACTCCCTATACCCAGGAGCAAAGAAGGCCATTACAGCTTGTAGTGGAAGATTTAATAGGTGTCATAATTTATCATGTAAACCGAAAAGTGTTTCTTAATTAAGTGCGCGCGTTAATGAATTTTTTAATTTGATCCCTGTAAGTACTTTGCCATGCTAATTGCAATATTCCACACATTAGTTATCGGCTATTGCCCTTGGCTATTTGCTGTCGTGAGGAAGGGACCCCCGTTTTCCCCCAGCTTAAGTTCATTAACTCAGCCTCAACTATAAAGGCACGAGTGTGTGTGTGTGTGTGTGTGTGTGTGTGTGTGTGTGTGTGTTTTGGGCGCTATGTCCAGGTCAACAACAGACAATGAACATTAATTCCAAATGATCTGACTTCTTCTCATACTTATTGAATCAGAATCAACCACCAACACTGACTGATATAGATCTTTTTTGTATTGATCATCTTATCAGTTGTATTTTTTAGTAGTTTGAGCATCTGCTATCCCATAATGCCGATCTGCACAGAGACGGAGCCCCTGCACCTCAGACGGAAACGGTACATGAGAGTAATCAGGGAGTGAGCTATTTAACATGACTGATGCGAGCCAGCCTCGGTCTTGATGACTGCCTTTGTATCCAAAGACTCGCTATCACTGGTGGCAGGCTCATATTGTTCAGCGCAATTAATCTGTTTGAGAAACATAATAATGGAGTTGCCAACTGCTGCCCGCGCTAGTATTTTATTAATCAACTGCAATTAGGCGGCGCTGCTATGTCCTTAGGATGACTTTTCATTCAGTTGCAGGGAGGAAGCAATACGCCAACGCAGTAGTACTCTGAAGAAATACTGTGTGCTGCAGCTGGTATACAGTAACAAGGTGGGGACACTGGTAAGTTTGACTACTTTATCGGTGACTTTAAGTCTCCATGAAATGAACTCCCATTATTTTTACTTCCTGGAAATCAGAGTATCTTTCATGGTGACCTCATGCTGCAACAGGAGGCGTAAATATAAATTCCAACCAATAAAACCCCCTCCGCACCCCTCCCATTAAATAAACTTGCATTTCTGTCTCTGACTGATATTCCACCGGTTTAGACTTTTGAATGAGCCCTGACTGCGTTATGTCCCGCCCCAACATCCTGGGCTGATTATCAAATCCAAGAATGCCAAGTCGATACTTGAAAATCAGAGCAAGTAGAGGAGGAGGTAGATTTGGGAGACAGGGATGTGATTTAGGGAGGAGGGGTTGAGCTGGTGGTGAAGTATTTCTCACAGAGTTTTCAGGTCACAGTGGAAGATGGGGAGCACTGTCCTGACTGGAGTGGGAAGGTCATTCCACCACCGGGGGAGGGAGGAGGGAGGAGGCAGGAGGGAGGAGAGTCCAGGCTGACCACAAGAAGGCAGCTGTTTTTACTTGTGTTTGTTTTCTCAGTTTGCTTTTGATTAAAACTATAAAGATTTTTATGTAAAACTGCACCCCTCCAATCAAGTGGGGCTGCAGCAGAAGAGCGTCCCAACCGTCCTGAATGAAACAACAGAGATTCACACTATTAGTCCAAATGAAATCTGCTGTCTGGTTTGGTCACTGGTGGAAAATCTTCACCTCACACAGTGAAGTGACATCAAAACTTCAGAGTGAAATCCAAACTGTCTCCTGAACAGCAGCAGAGAAATCTGGACTCAGCAGCGTTAGATCTTCTCCTCTCTCGTCTCTTTGGTTTCCTTTGGTATAAAGCAGTGGTTCTCAACGTGGGGTCCGGGTACCACCAGGGGTCCTTGAATGGGTTCCAGGGGGTCCCCCATTAGAGAATGTATAAGAATGACTATTTTGATGATAGTTTCTCTGTTACCTCTCTACCAGCAATACAGATAGTCATGGGATTCTGGACAAAATCGTATCTAACAATAAAAATATTCTCTGATTTGGATCCGAGAGACAAAATCTCATCAAACGGGGGTCCATGGCCCTAATGTGGACTAAATTAGGGTCCTTGATATAAAGAAGGTTGAGAATCACTGGTACAAAGCATCACAGAGCGGCCGGCTGGTAAACAGTTTACTGACGTCACCGCACAGGATTTCTGGGTATTGTAGTTCAAATTTTTCAAACAGTTTCCTCTCACTGCCATTTGGATCCGCTAACATACAAAGTTTCCTCGTGCAGCTTTATACTTCTGATTTGCCATTTTAGCAAAGATTTCTGTCTCTTTGTGTGTTTGGTGACGTTTTTAAAAACCTTTAAGCCATGTGTGACTCAGCAAGAAACCCCAATACATGACTTTTGACATCCCTTTTTTCTCTGTTTAGTCCATTGTGTTTTTAATTTGTTAGTTTGATATGTTTCTGAACAACATATGCTTGGTTTTATGTCAAAGAGGAATAATGCCGTTGCATCATGGCAAACAGAATACACACAGAGACACATACACACACACACACACACACACACACACACACACACACACACACAAATACTTCCAAACTATGAATTATAATTTCTTTTACTATTTATTTATGCGTTTTTCTTCCTTTTGGGGTTCCTCTTTGTTTCCTGTACCATTCTCCTCTCTGTTTAGTTTTGATTTAATTGATTTTTTTTTGGTCTCCATTTCTTTTTTTGGTCCTTCAGGTTTTGTGTTTTTTTGTTTTGTCCCACTTGCAGTCTGTATTTATTTGTATGTTTGTGGTATTTCTCTCTTTTCAAGTGTTTTTGTCAGTTTTGCAGTTAAGCTAAAAACAGCCTGACCTATATTAATGCAATAAATGTTTAATAACTGTTTATAATTATTTTGCACTGCACATAGAATCATACTAAGACCATGAGAGTGACCAGACTTTGTAATATTCTGCACAGTGAGTCTCTCTTCCCCTCACCCGCTGGCAGCAGAGTCACGGTTAAGATGGATTCGCTAAGCCCTTTAATTTAGCCAAAGCCAAAAGAACACAAGGCCATTAACACAAATTCCACCCTCAAGCCCCGCCCCCTTTTTGTGTCATGACATTCGGGGGCTTAAATGGAGAACTCGGCAAAGGCAAACGCTTCCCCATAAATGTTTCATGAAGTAATTCCACCCATATGAAGAAACTCAGAAAAAAATCTGTTGACATTATCCCGCCGATGCTGTCGGAGCATCTGCAGAGGAAATGTATTTAATATTCACGGGCCGTCTTACACTCTGACATTAGCCGAGGAAGATAATCCCTCAAAGATTAAATTAAATGTAGGCTGGAGTGTTTAGTGCTGCTATTGTTTTCATTAGTGCAAAAAGGAATTGTACTCGCTGTGCATGATATTAAATCGTGGCTCTTGACATCCATACCCCCCCCCCACCCCCCGCCCCCCCCTCTTGATAAAACATAATGTCATTCGAGGTCCATAATCTCCAAGCAGCAGGTTAGCATTATAGTTTTTAACTACACTTAGCGGTTACAAAATATGCATTTGTGGTATTAAAATAAATCTTCTGTTGAGATAAAAGCAGAAGGTGCACTACACTCCATTTGCTCATCTTCACTTCAGGGGGGTGATGGGGTGGTGTGTGTGTGTGTGTGTGTGTGTGTGCGGGGGGGGGGGTGATGAGGGGGTGAGCAGGCATTACATTGTGAGGATAACGCAACATTTTATTATTTATTTAAGTCATCAAATCCTTTCTACTGTGAGTGCTTTTTAGGGATGTCAACAGGTTGCAGAAGAGCAACATCTGCGAATGTTGATTAATTATGATTTGACAGATGTTCCTGTCTGTCTGTCTGTCTGTGGAGTCTGTGATCTGAGAAAACACCGGACAGCCTCGGCCAATCCTGTTATCCACACCGACCAAGCCAGGTTATGAACGGACATCAAGCACAACTCTGTTTCACACTTGCCAGCATCATAACCTCTCACTAGACCTCTGCATCTATCTATAATGTACCCATGTTATTTTGCATTTCATTACATATAGAGGATTAGATTAGAGGAAACTTTATTGATCCCTGTGGGGAAATTGGGATGTCACAGCAGCAAGTAGTAGTAGTATACATGAAAGAAAAATAGGATATAAATAACAATAGAGCAAATGGGAGTTATATAAACACACATAACTGACAATTCCGATACTACATCTAAATGTATGAATGAAATGTGCTAAAAACTATGGATTCCAGCATTAGCAGGATGTGCAAAATAGCAGGAGTATTATCCACAGCAGTCGAAAATATGTGCATCATGCCATAGAAGAACCATTTCTGGTTCCACAAAGAACCTTTCAAGAACCTTTTAATATCCCAAAGAACCATATATGGATGGGTGATGGCATAAATGTGGAAAATAACCAAACACCTCCATAGTATATGTTGTGCAATTGCAAATGAGGCTGTACAAGGGCAGATAAACAAAAACACAATGCAGGAGTCAGAAATAGTTCTTTAAAGGATAAGGCCGGTGTTTTTTAATGCATTGCTTACCGTCAACAAATCCTATGAAAATAGCAAAATCAGCAATGATTTTCCTGTAAACACATTTTCCATCTCAGGAAAGTAGTTCCGTAGCACCGGAAATAGTCCCCGGCGTAATGAAGAATTTGTTCCCAACAGCCTGACTAACAGTTAGCGATTTTTAAAATTGAAACTAGGTCTTTGTGAGCTGTATTTCAAGGTTTTTAGCTTACAATTGGAGCCAATGACTTCCGGGTTGACGGCTAAAAACGATACGTGGGAAGTCGGAAAGTAACGGGAGTAGAGCAAACGCATTGTTGATTTTGTTATTTTCATAGGATTTGTTGACAGTAAGAAATGTATTTAAAAAACACAGGCCTTATCCTTTAAAGACTTGTGGAACCAGAAATGGTTCCGAAGAACAATTTTTGCCACCTTTATTTTTATGTGTGTAAGAAAAGATGGGAGCGACTGACTGGTGCAGTGAAGGAAAAGGATAAAGATACTCCCCAGTCTTTCCCACTGGGACTTAACATCAACAACAGAGTTTCTACCCTGATCTTAAAGACCATGAAGGGCAAAACGACTTTCTCGAGTTCTTGAGCGTTCTTCCTACCCACAGCGCTCTCCAAGGAAATGATATGGGACAAAAAACATTACAAAAAAAACGACGACTATGAGAAATTTGCACTATAAAAATCTCACTTCCCCTTCCTTGTTCCTGTGGATGCCCGGTGACAGGCAGCTTCAGGGGACAAAAGATGTTGATTGACGTCTGTTAGAGAGCTGCAGGTGCCGCACTGCAGGACGGCTTCAGGCTTCAGGCTTCAAGGTGATGAGCAGAGAGTTTTGTTAGTTTGTCTCGTAACCTCGTCAGGTTAATGAATCAAAAAAGACACAGTGATCCCAGTAGGTCAGAACAAGTAGGTCATAAAATCTGACTAAAATCGTATTTCATAACTGTGTCTTTGTTTTTTTTTTTATGTCACCTTCCTCAAATACTGTGTAATAAGTTGCTGCCGTTAAGTATTTGGTTATTATTCGCCAACGCATGCACCGTCCCACTGTTCAACTCTCATAAGCTCCTCCCACATTTCCTTCTTACCAGAGGAATTTTTCCCGACCTTGAGCTCAGATTCAGCTCAGAGACTGATCCATGGAGTGTTTCAATTAAGCAATATTACAATATTATTACAGGGTGAGGGTTTACCGTCATTATTGGCACGACAGTGATGCGGTCAGTTGGAATATTTATGTTTAACATTAAGTTTATAGATAAAATATAAAAAATAGGGGGTAGGACTTGATAAGTTTTCACTTCTTCCTACTCCTTTTCGGACATGAAATATTTATTTATGTTGTTTATTGAGAGTTTGCTGTATATGTTTGCTGTTAATTTTATTGGTTATTTTTGTTTTGTTTTTCTCACTTATATTTTTTTACTTTTTTAACCTGTTCGAAATAAAATCTAATCTATCTATCTATCTAGAATGAGGACTGGGCCTCAAAAGTTGGAGGAGTGGGTGTGCAAAAGTCCCATGGCCGAATACACAACCCTGACATCTCCCACTCACCTGTCTTCCCTCATGCAGACCCTCGTGTGTGAGACTCAGCTCGGGTCGGGCGGCTCTCGGTCGCCCGTCCTGCACCTCTCTCACCCCTGGTTCCCTGACATGGAGGGCGGCCCCCTCCGTCAGCCCGGCGTGGCTGATCAAGCTGTTCCAACAACTGGAAGACATCACAAGTTAAACACTCATTATTTTAATTTGATGCTAATCATGTGTTAATGAGACTAATCCTCGCAATGATTCAGGTAATTTGCTTAATGGCTGCCTAGAGTCCAGATTACAGCAATCAGTCACGTTTGATAAGACGTCTGTTGCGGGGCGGAGGAGGGAGGGGAGGAGGACGGGGGGGGATTTGCAGGTAGTAAAGGTGGAGGAGAGGAGGACAGGGAACAGGTGAGGGCCAGCGGACCTCTGGGAGAGAGAAGACATGCTGGTTCACAGACCCGCTCACCTTTAAGCCGTTAGACTCTGGGCTCTGTATCTGGGGAACAGCTTTTGGATTTTTCCCACTCAATCATCACTCCACACCACATGCACCGTCCCATCAGGTCTGATGCTGAACATATTGCATACAACTGGGCATGAGAACTGAACTGCACACACAACCCTACAGTCCTAGGACAGTAGTAACCTACTGCTGGTGGCCATCACCTGCACCTACTATCATATTATTATTATTATATACCAAGTGCAATATTCAAGTAAGATATGTATATATTTATAGATTTATTTTTCTGTTACTGGTTTCCAGATAACCCAACAAGTCAAACTCCTTGTATGTGCAAACTTGCAAAACTATGATTTTTACTCTGATTCTGATATTGTACCGAAAGCCAGCAATGTTCAGTTAGACACATAATATTACAGGTTGGAGTTTTAGTACAAACATTTCTCAGAGGCAGAGCTGTTCTGGAGGCAGAAATAATCTGATTGGTTGAGTTAAACTTCAGTGGGCGGAGCCAAAGAACCCTGGTTTTTCAGAGTGCAAGTTAGCTAACTGGCAAACTTCAATGGCAAAAAAGGAACTCTGGTCAAAATATCAATAAAAAATATAAATGTCAGTGACTTCTTTTTTCATTCCTTCATGACCATGACATCATGATGTTGGAAGGTCAGCAGCTAGCTAACTATCTTACCTAGATATAGGCTAGTATGGCTAGTTTGAACTTGAAGGTCAGCTAGCTAACTAGCTAACCTAGATAACTTAGTATGATAGATTGCATTTTTCCAGTAGAGCGCTAGGCTTCATAATATTAGCTTCCTCCTCTCTTACCTCTTGTCTTTTTCACTGAGCTTCAGTCCGCCCATTGAGGTTTAACTCAACCTCCTCTGCCGCTAAGAAATGTTTGCACAACTAAAACTCTGATCTACCATAATGTTCATCATTAGCATTCCAAAGCTAACCGGTGGTTGTGATCGTCTGACAGAGGCTCTGAGGCCTAAACATTATGGATGGACCCCCGGTGGGAGGACACCCTGCTGGGCAGATCATCCACCTGAGAGGAGGAGGAGTGAATGAGTGAATGAGCTCCCTGCCTGACTCAGATGGAGCGCTGGATGCTACGCCCCTGACAAATGGCTACAGCATAATGACCTGTGAGTGCTAACAAATATAAATCGCTTTCTCTTGCATTTTTACTGTCGTCAAAACAAATGCTCATTAGCCTTTTATGAGGGATTGTGTGAATAATAAATAGATCCTAATTACCCCCCATCACAAATGCAAATGTGTGAATTAAAAGCAACGGGTAGTAAAACAATAGAGCTACTGTCATGGTGTAATATTCTATGTACAGTGCCAAATTATCTTGCAATTAATGGTTTATATTCATTTTTGCATGTCCAGTTGCTTTATTTGGCATTAGCCCATCCACTGATTGATCTTCAGAAGTATTTCACAGTAGAGTATGGATATGAGTCACCTTCTCACCACTGAATATATTCCCTTTTCTCTACTCTAATTACTCTAAAATAGTATTTAATTTCTTTTTTTTAGCACTTTAGCACTTGTCTTACATGATCATAATTTGGTCACAGGAATATTGTCGGGACACTCTGCCTCTGACCCTTGACCTCTTTGCTATTGGTTGCATATCATTTTATGATCTGAGAATTGAAGCTTATTCTACTGCTGCACTCACTGTCAGTTTCTCTGGATAAGAGCATCAGCTACATGCCTAAACATGGATGTAAAAATGAATTCTTTTTTTTTCTGTCTGGTTTATGATATTCTAATTTTTTCCAGTTGGTGAACCCCATGAGGCATACCAACCATAAAATCAGAGCTATTTGCATACAAACAAACAAACAAACATTAGGCGGTCGTTCCCATGATCTAAGTGCGGAGGAGCCTTTAAAACAATGGCACTTAGCTAAATCGCCGCGCACAACTCCATGATGCACATTTGTCACCTAAATCAGAGGATAACCTATATTTTCACACTAATCCGGGCTAAAGCATGTCAGATGCCTATACAGGAGGCCCGATCCATTGTTCAGGGTGAGAGCTTATCCATGTTTTGCATGCTGAGTGACAATGGACTTATGTGTGTGTGTGTGTGTGTGTGTCAGCCTTGCTCCTGAACACACACTGTCACTGGATAACCGCCACCCCCCTCTACCCCCACCCACCCCCCGTGTAGATGCCCCATACCGCCCCGACCCCTGGGTTCAAGTCCCCTGGGAGATGAAGGGGTGACTGATATACACACACACACACCCTCCAGTAAGTGAAATTGAAAGGACAGGCAGAGAAGGGATGAGAATCAGTGGGAAAGCCAGAAAACAGTCAACTTAAAGTAATAATCAGAGACATTTTTAAAAAAATATTTTTTTATAAATGTCCATTTTGCTACTAACTATCACTGACTGATGTAGCATGATAGTGATTCAACCTATTGCCAGTTCATTAAAGATTTTGTATGTTTGCTGTGTCTGGTAGCTCTTTCCCAAGAAAAATCCTCTGCCGCACAGGAAGTGATGCGTTTTACGTTTCCCGGTTTGTTTGGAATAAACAGCAGAAGAAGAAGAACTGGGTAGTTAGCATGAGCAGCGATAGCCACCATGGCTGAACAGACAAAGAAAAGAGAAACTCGAACTGCATCAACAGAAAATCCAAGCTCCGCCCCCACACTGTTTGATTGACAGGTGATCTGTGGAAAGTGCAGTGCAGAAACACCACAGTGAGGCTGAGGGACAAAGATGGAGACTAAATAATGAAAAACATGGATCTTCAACCACTTCAGTACTCTCCAATAGATTAATCTTCCATAATCCTAACATCTAGACATAGTGCTAGATCTAATAGTATTCCAAGATCTTTCTATTTAGATAGACAGATCTCATCATTATACTACATTATCCTGTAGCTCAATGGAAAGCACATGGCACTAATGCCGCAAGGGTTAGGGGTTCAATTCCCACTGGGGTAATTTGTGCTAAAAACAAGAAAGCACTCTGACACAATCCTCTGCCAATGCTGAACAATTCTCCAACTCACTCTTATACACCCAAAGACATCATTTAAATTTTAAGTTAAATTGATTTCTTGACCCTGCGAATTTCCCCTTAAGATTCAGAATCAAGTCTCTATCTCCGTTAGTTTCATAGTAAAAAACAAAACAAAAACGATAATCGTCTAATGGTGGAAATCCCTGATCCGGATCACCACCAAAATCTAATCAATTGTTCCCACCGAATTTCACGGAAATCTGCTCATAGGGTTTTGAGATATCCTGCTGACAGACAGAGAGACCAAACGGACCCTCCTCCTCCTCCTCCTCCTCCTCCATGGGACTGTAGGTGTTTTGGAGAAAAGCCGGTTCAGGTTCAGGCTGATCTGACAGACTCACAGCGACCCCCCCCACCTTCATGTCTGTCATCCTTTGTCCAACAACAAAAAGCTCTTTCTGTTACACTTTCACCCGTCATGGGGATTACAAAAGGTACGACTTTCATTTCTGTTATTGTTGGACAGGCAGCTGCATGCGGACTTAGCGACCCCCAGCTGCACTGTCGCTATGTGTGGATTAGATCCGCCTGATCCATTAGATGGATTATGATTATTACCATGTCCCAATATCGGTTCGGTTGTCACACCCCAGTGCATCGGGTTACATATGGGTGTATGGTTTATGTAATGGCTAGGCAGTAGGATTTCACTGATATAATGCATGGTACAGATGTAGAAGTCCCACCTCTTTACTGCAAGCTCACTGCTACTGCTGCACTTTGGCTTCAAGACAGAGTGACTGGACAGAAAAAACAAATTGTTGCTCTTTTTTAATTTAGTTTAGTTTATTGCACATATTAAGAAGAAAAAACAGCAACATTATGTAACATAACAGTGAAGGGAGACAGAATATAATACATACACTGCAAAAAATGACAAGCTGTCCACTGATTTTAACTTGTTTCCAGACCTGGTTTCAATAAATTTCACTTGATTCATGCCAATATGACTTTTTTCAAGAAATCATTGTAAAACCATGAAGAAAAGCTTGAAACAAGAAACTCTCTCCAAGACAATTTCACTTTTACCAAGTAAATTTATCCAGAAAAAAGTCAAATTTGTTGAAACCGGTCAAATTATCTGCCAGTGCAGTAAGATGACTTCACAAAAAAATAAGATATAATGAGCAAATTAAATAAAAATGAGCTTGATAAGTCTGGATACAAGATAAAATAATGTAAGTTTGGTTTTTGCAGTGCAGGTATTGGGAGTTGAAAACAACAACTAAAAACAGAAAAGATGTGCAGGAGGAGCCTAAAAAAACCCATAGGGAGCCCCTCCTATTGTGAAGCAATATACAAACAAAATAAAGTCATAACCAATAATATAGTGCAGACCATTACATAAAGGGACAAAAAAGAAAAAAAAGTTACTGGAAAAAACAGATATAAAACAAAAAACATAAGTGCTGAAGTGGTGAATATTTAAAGAAAGGTGAGTATTTATATAATTAAATACATACAAATTGAATATAAAGTTTTGTTTCAAGGTCTGGTAACTTGTTGGTTGAGAGACAGTTGAGTTTTACATTACCATACAGTGTATTAATTCACTTCTGCTGTATTGTTCACACTGTGACTGGAAACACAACTGAAACACAAGTCCCAAATGCAGCGAAAACGAAGCAATTAAAACAAAGGTCGCAACAGAGCACGAGGTAATGAGATGGATGGAGACATTTCAACATGCACTGTACGGTCTGTCGTCTGGATCCTGACAGATACAGGCAAGGCAAGAAACTAACAGTTATGTCTCCACACCACAGCGGCTGATAAATATCAATATTCACCAACTTTCACTAAGTCAAGCCAAAGCCTGTAATCACAGTTACAGTCTCAAAGGGCTTCACTTGCCCACTTTTTAACACAATAAATGACAAATGACGTCATTTAGTCTATTATTGAGTCCTAAAATCGTAATTTTCTTAAAGTGAAAGAAATCTGCCAGTGGCGTTAGACAATTTCACTTCTTTCCCATGCAAATCAACTTTTTTCAAGAATTTTGTAGAATCAAGTGTCATTTTCTTGATAGCAGTGCAGTGATCTGCCTTATTCTGACTGGTTTCAACAGACTGACACTCATTTCTAGAAAATTCCTGAAACAGTGAACACTGAAACAGTTTGGGATGGGCTTCACACTGCAAAAAACCTCCATCTTAACAAGTCATTTAGTCTATTATTGAGTCCTAAAATCTCAATTTTCTTAAAACAAGTGAAAAAATAGGGTTAGATAATTTCATTTGCTTCTAATGCAGTTTCACTCTTCTAGAAATGAGTGTTAGTATCTTGAAACAAGTCAGAATAAGGCAGATCACTGCACTACTATCAAGAAAACGACAATGAATATTGAAACAAGTTGATTGGCATCAGAAACAAGCTAAATTATTTTTTTCACTTTTAAGAAAATTAGGATTTTAGGACTCAATAATAGACTAAATGACTTGTTAAGATGGAGATTTTTTGCAGAGACGGATCCCCCTTTCCAGGATGGTCAGGTGTAACGGGTGCAGAGGGTGGGCACACCAGCTGGGTGTTTTGAACAGAACGGGACCTTCGAACGATGGCTGGTTACCCGCTGAGCCGACCGGTAGAGCAGACAAACTTATCGCCGTTTACCGGAGGAGGTGTCAATCCCCAAACGAGGGAGAAAAACATCCCTGCTCAGACGATCCTCTTGTTGTGATTTGACACAGCTCCTTTCCCAGGTCTCTGTAGGAGATACCGCTGCCTTCTCTGATCACTGGCCTGATTAATAGGGGGTTGAATTGGAAATTTAATTGGATGTGGTTACAATTATAAAGCCGTGCTCTCCCCGGAGCGGCAAACTCTGGCTGTCGGACGGCGCCGACGGGGGAACAAGATATCAGTCGGGGGAACATGTTCTGTCACACCGCCCCCACGTTGCTCCAATAGACGGGGATGTGAGGTGTGTCAGATCGCCGTCGCCCACAGCGGAGCCATTAAAACACCCAGACCGCTCTAATGGCAGCAGCCGTTGACCTCCGTGATGGCTTCCCCTGGATGGCCGATTTATCTCCAAACGGCCAGCGTGGGAGTTCGATTTCAACGACTTCCGCACGTTTGATTCCAGGTTTTTTTTTTACTGCAGGTGACTTTGGCGGCTGTTGAGGTGGAAATGGATGAGATTCCTGCAGAAACAACATTTTTCTTCACCTTTACTTGAAAATTGACTGAACGCAAACGCTTTTTTTTTTCAGCAACACCTTGCTTCGCACTCACACTGTTATACACATTACACCAGTAGGCCAGTTGCATAAAGCTAGTTTAATACTAGTCTAAGCCTTAGACTGGTCTTAGATTCTCAGGTTGGACTAGGCTAATTAAGACTGTTACTTAAATATTATGACTGACTGACTTATTTTGAGGTAGGAAAGGAAAGGTAGGAGTTAAGAACTTTGTTGTTATGGCAACAAGTGGGAAGTTTAAATACTGAAGCTGTTTCATAAAAGATGGCAAATCTCAGTTTTTTGGAAAGACCTGAAGAGAGAGACAGAAACAACACATTAGAGATCTACAACAAGTGTCTATAGCAAGTTTGACTTAAGGTCACATTTAAGTCTAAGACTATAGGTCTATCTCTATGCAACTGGCCCCAGGCAGCTGCCCAGTACAACCACAGTGCTTTATACACTGCAGTCAATTTTAACAAGTCATTTAGTCTCATATTTAGCCTTCAGATCTTATTTTTCGTAAACCGAGAGAAACATTCTGCCACGGAGGTGAGATAACTCCACTTGTTTCCAATGCAGCTTCACCTGTTTTCAGAATTTTGTCAGAATAAAGCAGATCTCTGAACTTCTATCAAGAAAATGACACTTGATTCTACAATATTCTTGAAACAAGTTGATTTGCATTATCTAACCCCATTGGTAGATTTTTTCTCTTAATTCAAGAAAATTATAGGACTCTAAAATCATCTAAAATCTAGAATAACAGACTAAACGACTTGTTAAGATGAAGATTTTTTACAGTGCAGTGGACCATTGAGCAGCACTATTGGACTTGTAGGTGCTGTGCTCAAAGGTGAACCCCAACAGTAAACATGGCTTGATGCCTTTGTGTTCAGACATGCATGTGCTCTCTCCTTCTCTCTCCCTCTCTTTCTCTCACTCCCTCAACTCCCTTTCTTCAGCATGTCTACTTTGACTATTTTGTTTGATCCATCCACTCTCATTTTCCAGCCAATAAACCGCCAATAAACCTCTCAGACACAGAAATCACCCTTTCACTTGTCCACATCCCCCCCTCTCTGCAGTTGCAGCCCCCCAAAAGGCCTCCAGAGGTTGAGGGAGCCCTCTTTTGGTGGGAGTTGGTACTGCACCATCCTCACCCCCACCACCCACAGTCCAATCTCATCACTGAAATGAATAGCAGGGCTCAGTCACAAATCAGGAATCAGTTTTGGCACGACCACGCACGCTCTTGATCCAGCATACATTATAATCTGTGACATATGTAAGCTCCGTGTCGTGTTTTTTCCATAAGCTAAAAAACTTAGAGGATGAATTTGAAGCTTTCCTCCATGTAAGCTGCTTTCCATGACAGTTAGAAGCAGCAGCAACTACTGACAAATGAAAATGGAACAATTATTATATTGAGGCAAAGAAGCAATGAGTTGAAATATAGGTGTCTGTAAAGAGTGAAAGGGCTTTCAGGAACCTGTAAGGGTTCCACAGACCGCAACCATAGGGGGCCCCAGACGGTTCCTTGAAGAACCCCTTTATTACATTTTCTTGAACTTCAACTTCCATGAACCTCTCACATCCAGGAGCTCTTTAAGGAATCCTTTAGGGATATTTTTGAACCTTGAAGTACTTATTGGCCCCCTCAGGAGCCTCTGATGAACCCTTTATTTTTTAAGAGTAGCTTAAGCACGCCTATTGGTTCTCATTTTCTTGACAGAGTGGCCCTCACATCCCCATGTGTGTGTATGTGTGTGAGACAGAGAGGGAAAACTAATTATACAACTCCTTCTCTAACATCTCAACCGCATCTCCTATAAATCAAGTGGATTTTAACGTGCAAATTATCATTTGTTTGTTTTTAAATTTTACAGTTTATACTACTAAGGCAATATTATTTAACAGTAATCCCAATGAAGTAATTGAAACAGAGAGCGAGCGGCTCTGAGCCATCCTCCTTTATGATGCCATTAATGATATTATGTTTACATGGCGGAGGCTCTCCCTCCATATGGGCAGAGAGGAAAGCTTTTGATTCTCAATGTCAGTCATAGCACGACATGAGGCTGGAGCAACAGTGTGAGTGTGTGTGTGTTACAGTGTTTACATGCACATGGATGCGTGTGTGCACATATGTGTGTGTGTGTGTGTGTGTGTGTGTGTATGCATGATGAAGTGACTTCTCTGACCGGGCTCATGGCTAGTTAGGCATGTGTGTTGATCTCTCTCTCTCTCCCTCCCTCTTTACCCCTCCTCCCCCCGTCTCTGTCTCTCTCTGTCCCCCCCGCCCCTCTTTATCCCTCCTCCTCCTCTCTCTCTCCCTCACCCCTCTCTGTCTCTCTCTCTCGTTTCGACATGCCAAGTTGATAAAGAGAACGTTTCATTTCATGCCCGGCGTCGGAACGATGGCTGCTCTGCATGAGCGGGCCGTCCGTCAAAGCATTCGACAAGCGAGGAGGATCCTCACCCAGCCAGCGCTGCAATGCACAAAGTGAGATACAAAGCAAAGGGCCAAACACACAGAGAGAGAGAGAGAGAGAGAGAGAGAGAGAGAGAGAGAGAGAGAGAGAGAGAGAGAGAGAGAGAGAGAGAGAGAGAGAGAGAGAAGCAGGAACCAAACATATGTGCACGTCGGAAAGTCATGTCCCATTTAAGTGACTATTATTAGAGCGGGTCACCATCTGCAAGTCTAGATAAGGCAAGCGGGGCGACTCAGGAAGATTATGCTCGAAAACAAACAAACATATTAGCACATGCTAATGCTAGCTTGTTAGCAGACAAGTCGGCATATTTACCATATGCCGTAATATGACTTTGCAGAGAGGCAGCGGTAGCCATGAGGTCGTCCTTCATGCATTTATCCTGCATCTGTCCTGGATTAATAATGCTGACAATTCCTTGTTGACTGTTACAGGAGTAGAAGGGTTTCGATGAACTTTTCGCGGTTCCTCAGATTAGGAATCCATGGAGGTTCCATACATAAAGTGTTCATAACATCTTACCGTGAATCCCTAACATTTGCAGGTTCTTTTAGTTTACTGGGATATTTTTCATGGTAAGGAACCTTCTGAGAAGATCTGAGAAGGTCCCCTGACAAACTCCTAATTTAAAGAGAGTACTGTTTTTGCCCTGGAAATCATAGAAGTCCCCCCTCTAGTGCAGAAAATTCCTTCTTGAATGTTTTCCAAACCAAAATCAGTATGTTATCATGCAAAACTCTAATATCTCTCAACCAACTTGTCAACAAACCATCCCTTGTCTATCCCAGCGCCTAAAAAAGAGAGCAAACTTCAATTTTTTTCCCCAAACAAATCCTCTCGGGCACGGAGCCAAAGTGCAGCAGTATAGTCGAGCGAGGCTGCGGCACAAAAGTGGGACCTCTACAATCGCCTCAGTGTGTAGCGGGTGTGTGTTGTTCTCTGAGCTAATGTCACCTTGCTATGAAGGCACATATTGCGCAGTGTGAGAGCAACTGCTTTTCAGCCCACACAAACAAAACAGATGTTGCGGGTGTCAGGGGTCGCTGTGCAAGCTGCACGGGCCTTAATCAACTATTTAAACAGCTGAGAGCCAATGACGTCACTACAAACACAGATTTACAGCCACATTCAACGATTGGATACGCTTTATTTCATTCTGTTTAATCCTAATTCATCTTATTCTTTTTTTTTATTGCATTTTATTTAACCCCTACATCCTATTCTAAGCGTGTTCACGTATATTTGTGTGTTTGTATTCTGCTCAGCCTCGCCTGGGCTGTTTGTGAGGTCTTGTTAGGCTTGTGTCAATCCTGCATTGTGTAACTGTCTTGTAACGTGTCAGCGCCAATTAACCAGGTCAAGCTCCTCCTGCGCCCGTTGTGCTCAGCAAATACAATCGATTCTGATTTAACCAGGTTAGGATGTGTTGTTCAAAAGGAGACCTGGCTGAGGCAAGCAGCAGCACATTTAGTTATATAAACAGGGGAACAACAAACAAAAATTTTATAATAGAAAATGAAAGAACAAGTGAGAGGAAGAGAATGGCAGAGAGAAGGGAAATGGAAAGATCATGCTACTCAAAGCTACTTTAGATAAAAGTGTGTAAATGGCATATATGTTATCAAAAGTACACACACACACGCATAAACACGCACATGTGCACATACAAACATTTAAACACAGACGCAGGCAACCATAACGCTATTCTATACCGTTTCGGCATTCTGATTTGTCAATCACTACTTCATTTTCAATAAAGAGACATTCTGTGCAACATAAATACGTGTCCATGTGCTTATTTGGCTATAATACTACTACTAATTTCTCTGATACAAGCATCTAAGCACCCAGGCAAGACATGGCATGGCATGGCACACTGTCTCCCCATCTTTAGGGGTGAGATGTTTTTCTTAGTCCCATGGGCTTTCTTTGTCTCATAAGCACAGTTTGTATTTCTTCTCTCTTATTTCCAGTGTAGCCTGAGAGTTGGCACAACTCTCAGGCTTTGACACGTGGTTGCCATTTGGTAGATGCTTCTATCCAAAGCACCTTACAGTACCATGACAGCATTCATTTTCAGCATGCGTGGCCCCAGCAGGCATCAAACCCCTAACTTTGGCAGTCTTAGTGCCTGGCTCTACCCATCGAGTTACACAGCACCATGAAATTAACTCATCACATCATGCACTGCAAAAAACGTCCATCTTAACAAATCATTTAACCATCAAATCTTCGAAAAATTCTGCCAGTGAGGAGAGATAACTCCACGTTTCCAATGCAGTTTCAGGAATTTTCTAGAAATGTTGGTCAATATCTTGAAACAAGTCAGAATAAGGCAGATCACTGCACTACTATCAAGAAAATGACACTTGATTCTACAAAATTCTTGAAACAAGTTGATTTGCATTGGAAACAAGTGACATTATCTAACCTCACCTGATTTTAGGACTCAGTAATGGACAAATTGACTTGTTAGGATGGAGATTTTTTGCAGTGTGGAAGAGAGACTCAATAAACACAGCCAGCCACTCATGGTTGCACCAGGAGTTGCACCAGGAGGGAAATATTGTACTTTCTACTCCACTACATTTATTTGACAGCTTTAGTTACTTTTCAGATGGAGATTTGACACAATGGATAATATAACAAGCTTTTAAAATACAACACATTGTTAAAGATGAAACCAGTGGTTTCCAACCTTTTTGGCTTTTGACGTCTTACAAAAAGCAGTGTGTAGTCGGGTCACATTTCAGATGTCTATGAGTTGTTAACAGCTCCACCAAATAGTGATTTTTCCCTCTAAACCTCACATGGTTTCATTTCAATAAATGTTCAAATGATCCAATATTTCAGCAAAAATCAAAGATGAGAGAAAAAGTCCAAAATCTGAAAACAGATTTGTGTATCAGAACTTTGTTTTTTATTCTTTCCTCTCCCATTAATCATCTCACAACCCCTCAGATTTATCTGGTGACCCTTTGGAGGGGCCCGACCCCTAGGTTGGGAACCACTGGACTAAACTAGCTAACTGTATATAAAGTAGTTCAAACTAGCTCCACCTCCAGCAGCTCCAACAGTAACATGCTGCTTACACACTGATGCTTCAGTATTAATAATCTAATGATGTCATATATAATAAAATATCAGTCAGAGGGACCAAACCACTACTTTTACTTTAATACTTTAACTACATTTTGCTGCTAATATTATGTACTAAGTAGGATTTTTCATGCAGGACTTTTACTTGTAATGGAGTATTTTTACATTGCTGTATTGGTACTTTTACTTAAGTAAAGGATCAGAGTACTTCTTCCACCACTGCATTCATCAGTGTTCAGTCAGTGTGATCTCAGGCTAAGTTGATCCGTCCAGGCAGCCGTCCTTTAGCCGCTCTGTAAAAACCCATTACTCTCAGGACCCTCGTAACCCCAGCGTATGCACTGCCCACTCCTCGTCCCGCCTCAACTTTTATTGTAATTGCCCCCCCCCCCCCCATCCCACCCTCCTCACCCCCCATCCCACCCTCCTCACCCCCCATCCCACCCTGAAGACGACGGCTCTGATCCAGACAGATAAGTGCTTACACAGCAGTAGCAGCAGTGGAGCAGGGTGGCCCCGTGTTTCCCTGCGCCACCGCGAACACCGCCCGCCCATCTCAGACAATTAAAGAACAGACCGAAGAGACAGACAGACAGACAGACCGCCGCTGTGTTTCCCACAGAGCCTCCCATTGGCTGCTCCGACTACGACGGTGGCGGCGGCGGCGGCTTCCCATCTCGGTGAATGACAGAACAGTGCGGCGGCGGCGGAGGGGACATTAGAGAAGCGAGACAGACAGATAGAGAGGAAGGAGATGAGGGAAAAGAGCCTGGGGGGCGTTGCAGTCAGTTTGTCAGAGAAACTCAACGGCCACCAGAGCTCCAACCTGCGTCACTTTGGATTCCTGGTCTCACCACATGATCCCACCCCCCCTCCACCCCTCCACCCCTCCACCCTACCCTGTTTGCCTGGAGATAGAGGATAGACGCCCTGGCCATGGAGGAAGGCCGGCTGTAACAACACGCAGGCCCAGACGAATGATTGATCCCCTCCTAATTCCCTCAAATAGGATGTATGAGGGTGGAGGGAGGAATGGGGGGCAGAGGAGTCTGAGTGGTGATGGTGGGTTGAGTTTGATAGGGGGGGGTGGGTGGGGTTAGTAGAAGAAGAGGGGCGAGAGAGATTAAGTAGGCCACCCTGTGTCAGGTAAACTTTGGGCCTGTAGCTAACTGGACGTGTCAGGCCGGCTAAACGTTGAGCTGTCGCCGTGGAACAATGGGGTTAAAGATATGGCCTAGAAATCTTATGCTACCATCACAGAGAGGAAGGGAGAGAGAGAGAGAGAGAGAGAGAGAGAGAGAGAGAGAGAGAGAGAGAGAGAGAGGGGGAGGGGGGGGAGGGGGAATCATGAGCTGAGAGTTGAGTTGAGAATTTTTGTGTTTGATTGCTTAATTTTTTCTTTGTCTATCGAAGTTGAGATGTTCTGGTATTCAGTTTTGGACTTTTGCAAATTTAAGAATAACCATCATGGTTCCACTGGAGAACTGGATGTCTGCAGATACAACCCGTTGGCAGATAATGGCTAAATATACTGTAGGCTATAACAAATGGGCTAGAAAAAATAAATACCTGAAAAAGATTATTGTTGTGGTGTACGTTGACTCAGTAACATTCTCAGTAAAAGTGAACAGTGTGATAAGGTGGATTTGTTTCCAAATGTAGGTTACTGTGACACAGTAAACTGTCTTGTCTTTAGCCCTAGTCTCTACTCCAAAACACTCTGAGTTGTAGCTTGAGAAGAGTCAGCTCAGTTAACTTAAACTGTTAGCTAGCTAACTAGAAGGCTAATTTAGCAAAGCAACCAATGTTAATGTTAACATGCTAATGCTAGCTTCTACTAGATTAGCTGGTGTGCTAATCAGATGTGTTAACAAGATAGTGATGATTAGCTGACCAGATAATCAGAGTTGTAAGTCTTGAGACCAGTGGGGTTTGATCTCAGTCTTGGTCTTGGTCTTGGACCTATTTTGTCTTGCTCTTGTCTTGGTCTTGACCTTAAGTCTTGAGGTCGAGACCAATTTTGAATCTTTA
Organism: Centroberyx affinis; assembly: GCF_046629955.1. Classification (NCBI taxonomy): domain Eukaryota; kingdom Metazoa; phylum Chordata; class Actinopteri; order Beryciformes; family Berycidae; genus Centroberyx; species Centroberyx affinis. Next base: position 340,852 of record NW_027279008.1, on the reverse strand, counting down.
ATGAAGAATAAAAACTCTGCACTGTTTACTGTCAGGAAGGCAGTATCCATAGCAGCCAGCAATGTCTGCGTCCTCTGTGGTAATCCGGTTTGGATTTACTAACCGTAAGGAGTTTGTGAACGCCGTGAAAAAAAAAAATCACTCAGCTGTGTGCCAATTTTGCCTTTACAATTGTAAATTGCGAGCGGTCTCGATCTTGATCTTGATCTCGTACTCTTTCAGTCTCGGTCTTGTCTTGGTCTTGGTTGGTATGGGTCTTGGTCTTGTCTTGGTCTTGACTGAGACGGTCTTGACTACAACACTGCAGATAATATGGTTAGCTAGCTAAACTGACATTAAACACTAAATCAATCCGTTTCAGTCAATTATGGATCAGTGATGAAATGATCAGTTCCCAGTCAAATACAGCACAGAAATTAGCAATGTCTATTGAATTCTGTATAGATGGCCAGGTCGTACATATACAAACACAACAAGCTGTTCACAGTTGTTGCCCATGAGTTGAAGACCTCCAATATGGCCGCAGCATAGATGGCTGTAGAATAAATACATGAATCTGGACTTGTATAGTGACTACCAGTGTATTTATATGTTCCTCTCCCTTCCAGTCAACAGCCTCTAGCTGCTCTAATAAGTCATGTAAACGTCCGGGACAAACAACAGTGATCCAGAGCTTCTCCACAGAGACTGGGCATCTGCCTCCGTTAATCAACGGCCCCCTTCCCCCCTCCCCCGAATACGAATTGGAATAATGAGTCAATTAATGTGCGAAAACGGCAATGAGAGAGATAGCAGGGAGAGAGAGAAGGAGAGAGAGAGAGAGAGGGGAGGAGAGGGGAAATGAGAAAGACAGTGACAGGAGAGAGAAACACCATGTGAAAGGAAAGAAATTGAAAGGGAAACAGTGTACAAAGAAAGAGGGTGTCATGCCATGTCATTGACAATTGACTGTCTCTGTGTGTGTGTGTGTGTGTGTGTGTGTGTTGGCCAGCAGTTGTTTGCAGTGCAGTGCTTTGGTTTTTTATCACAATCGGAGAGCCACACAGCAGCATCCATGCATGACTGATGGTCTCGGCTGACACCCGCCTCCCCTGGCCTGTCTGTCTTAAGTGAGGAACCCCCGGGTTTAATTGCAAAGGGCACATTGGAAATGAATCATGAGAGAAACGAGAGAGAGGGAGGCAGGGAGAGGAGGGAGAGGAGGAGGAGGAGGAGGAGGAGGAGAGGGAGAGAGAGAGAGAGAGAGTGAGCGCCTTAGTTAGAGAGAGCAAGTAAAGTGAGCAGGGATAAACACATAATGAGTGTAAACTGCCATGGTTTCATTTGAAATTGACCAGTTCTGCAGTGTTCTTCCAGGCTCTAAGAGTTAGTAACACCGGCAATGTTTTTCCTAAACTCATTCTTTGTATGGGATCTCACTAATAAAAGGCTTATCAAATTTTTCATACCTCAACAATCAACATTTATATTCATTTTACATACTGTACAGCAGGTAATATAGTTACAGTGCTCCTCCTTCATGCATTTAATCTGCATCCATCACTACTCCAGATAGTGAATTCTTGAATATTAAAATGTTAATCTAGCTCTCTGTTTAAAAAAAGAAATTGATTGATTTTGGAAACGTTTCTGGTGCTAAGGGCTCATCACTGTGGTGTTTCTTCACTGCACTTCCCACAGATCACCTGTCAATCAAACAGTGTGGGCGGAGTTTTGGTTTTCTGTCTGATGCAGTTTGAGTTTCTCTTTTCTTTGTCTGTTCAGCCATGGTGGCTATCGCTGCTCATGCTAACTACCCAGTTCTTCTTCTTCTGTTCTGCAAACAAACCGGAACCGTGGTGGCGTCCTGGTGGATCAGTGGTCTAAGGTGTGTACCATGTGACCGCAATGTCCTGAGTTCAAATCCAGCCCAGGATCATCCCCCTTTATCTCCCAGTCTTTACTATCTAATAAGCCAAAAATGCAAAAAATAAAAATCTTAAACTGGAAACGTAAAACACATCAGTGCCAGTGGATTTGCATGATCTTGCTCAGGGCATCAGTGATGTATTGATAGTCACTTTATTCCCCAGGGGAAAATGTGGATTTAATCAGCAGCAATGTAAGAAATAATACACAAACACCATAAATAGTAACAAACAATAAAAAACAATCACAAACAGAATAATTGAAGACACGTATAAAGGCATAAATTTACTGTATGCATAAAAAGCAAAGACGTCTATAAAGATAAAGATGATAATACCAATAACAAAAATAAATGCACATCCAATATCTGCATCTGTGTCATGTTAACAACTGTATAGCAAGCTAGCAATAATTTCTGTGATGAAAATGGAGATGAAACTAATCCCGTATTAAACTGCTCAATAGGTAGGAACAGGTTTTCTCAAATCACATCTTAAACAGTGACAGGCTTCATGCATTGTGAGGAGAGATTTCTGAATCAGTTCATAATTTGATGTTTCCGTTGTGGCGAGAGTGGAGAGAAGGAGCTAATTGGCAATTTCTGACGCATTTAAACAAGCTGACCAGTCTATAAGGAAATATAACTGATGGGCCAAACCTTGATAGGACTCAACAGATAGAAATGATTCACTTTGATCGCATCCAGTTTGCATTAACACTCAGCCCCACGCTGCTTTACAGTGGTTTATATCAGATACAAGGTACATATACATTTTAGCCACTTAGCTGATGCTCTTACCCAGTGTGCAGGGAGTGTAACTGATCTGACAGTAGATGCAGCCAAAAATTCCTGTGACCCAGAATGATCATGTGAAATCATGTCAAAGCTTTAAGAAATAAGAGATACAAGTGTTAAGAAATAAGAGATACAAGCAACTACCTGTCCACCATTAAAAACCGTTTGTGAGTCCATAGCAATTCAAAGGGATGCAAAGAAATGAAAAGATCTTGTTTCCTTGTTTTACATTTGATAAGACAAACACATGATTTCCTCTGCAACATGTGAACAAAGGATAATATGTTTTGTTTCATTGTTTCATTTCACCAGTTGGAAATGTGACACTTAATCTGACAAACTGATTGCCTGCATTGAAGTTAAACTCACGATTGACTATTATTGATGTCATCATTTTGCTAACCTTTTTATTTAGGGAAAGTTGACTAAGCATGCATGCTTTTTTTCATCAATACACTGCTTCACATCCAGCACATTTACATGCACAATAATAACCCTGTAACTGAGAGTAATCAGGTTATGTCAGTAATGTGATTGACATGTTTACATGCACCCTAGTAATGTGATGATGGGGAAAAGGATAACGAAAACATACATTTTCCTTGATTCAGTCATAGCTTGATTTCTCTCCTTCAGGAAGTGACGTAAAACTCAAAGTTCTTGCTGGTTATTTTGGAATTTACTTACTGTTACAAAACTGTTTAACAAACACTCTCCTTCTTCTAGCTCTCAGTAACAGCAGAAGTTGTTTCCTGCTTCCTGGGATGCGCAGATGTAAAAAAAAAGGAAAAAAAAAAAAAACATGTAAAAATGCAAAAAGAAATGTAGAAAACAGAAATCAGACTAAGGGTAAACATGTGCCGAATAATTCAAAAGATTGGGCAAAAACCTGCCGTGTTAATCAGGTTTTTCATAATGGGATAACAGCCTTTATCTGATTAAGGAAATTGCACTATGCTGTTTACATGAACACTGAAATAATGGGGGAATTGCCTTAGTTGGACTATGATCGGTCTATTAGAGTCCATGCAAACACACTCAATTACACACTTTCACACCTGGGAGCTGCCCAGTACAACCACAGTCTTCCACTGTTGGCCAGTAAACAGTTCCACTGGAGCAGCTGGCCATCATGAGCCCTTATGAAATATTAACATTTTAGAGGATGTAGCCATGAACATCAAACATTCTTTACACAAAGCAGCCCCTCAATGTGATGACCCTGTTAGCCTTTCAAATGATCTGAATATGTTCTATTCTAGATTTGATAAACCCGAATTCAGTGATGAATGTGACTCTGTCTGTGTAGGAATGACACCTGCCCCTGTGATATTAAAGGAAAAGGAAGTCATTTTGATCCTCCAGCGAGTCAACGCCCGCAAAGCTCATGGGCCAGATGGGCTCAAGGGAAGGGTCTTGAAAAAAGGGACCCATCTCTACCCAGCTATTCCAGATGTTCCTCAATGCCAGTTTTGTCCCCCAGGCCTGGAAAATGGCTACCATTGTCCCAGTGCCTAAAACAGCACACACAAAATCACTTAATGATTTTAGACCCATCGCCCTCACACCTCTATTAACAAATGCATGGAGCGTCTAGTGAGCAAGGAACTCACATCGCAAACAGCTAAGCTCGTGGACCCCATGCAGTTTGCCTACCGGGGTGTGGAGGACGCCACTCTCACTCTTCTGGATAAAGTATTTGGTCATCTAGACAAGGCCAACACATATGTCTGTGTACTTTTTATGGACTTGGACCAGCCCCATCTTCTCCTGAGACGCCTGTGTGACCTGAACGTCAGTAGCAGCCTTGTCCTGTGGATCAGAGAGTTTCTGAGAGAGAAGCCCCAACGAGTCTGTATTAATATCACCTTCTCCGACTGCCTTGTCCTGAACACCGGTGTTCCACAGGGGTGTGTTTTATCTCCCCTTCTATTCTCCATATACACAAATGAGGTAAAATATAACAGCAAAGACCTCTCACTCATAAAGTATGCTGATGACATGGCCCTGGTCGCCTGCCTGCAGGATGTCACCAGCCCTTCCTACTCTCAGTACATCGACCACCTTGCCACCTGGTTTGACGGCAGCTTCCTTGACTTTAATGTCAGTAAGACCAAGGAGCTGTGTCTGGGAGGTAGGATGGGAGCAGGCAGCATAGGGCCTGTCTTTAAGCCAGCTATCATGAAGGGGCAGGAAGTGGAACAGGTCACTAACTTTAAATATCTGGGAACAATCATTGACAATAAACTTACCTTTCAGCCCAATGCAGACTACATTTATAAACTAGAAGGGCACTCGGAGAGCGCAGACCTCCGCCAAGGTTCGTGCTATTATTGCTTGTTTGTGAGTCAGATCCGCTCCAAAATTTAATGGGTTCTTCCTTGGCCCATGCCACACCCTTCCACAAAATTTCATGAAAATCGGGCCAGTAGTCTTTCCGTAATCCTGCTAACAGACAAACAAACAGACAAACAAACAAACTAGAAGGGCATTCGGAGAGCGCAGACCTCTGCCAAGGCCAATAGTCCAGTCTGCTAAGATATGCAAAATTCGTGAGTCGGATTTGGATCCGCTCCAAAATTTAATGGGTTCTTCCTTGGCCCATGCTACACCCTTCCACAAAGTTTCATGAAAATCGGCCCGGTAGTTTTTCCGTAATCCTGCTAACAGACAAACAAACGGTACCGAAAACATGATCTCCTTGGCGGAGGTAAAAATAAAGGCAGCGTCTCTCTCTCCACAGGAAACTGAGGAGCTTTAATGCCAGCAAACACACCCTGACCATGGTCTACAGGTCACTCACTGAGCATGTTCTCACCTTTAACATCGTCTCCTAGTATGGGAACCTCAGTTAGACACAGGAACAAGCTGACCCAGGTGGTCAACCAGGCCAGCAAGATCATCGGAGACAAACAATTGCAACTCCAGAACCTATAGAATCGGTCCATAACCAAAAAGGCAACCCAAGTCCATAACAACCCCACCCATCATTCCATCCATATACTGTGTACTGTCTGTTTTATACTATGTACTGTCTGTTATATACTGTGTACTGTCTGTTATACTGTGTACTGTCTGTTTTATACTATGTACTGTCTGTTTTATACTGTGTACTGTCTGTTATACTGTGTACTGTCTGTTATACTGTGTACTGTCTGTTTTATACTGTGCACTGTCTGACTGTTTTTATTGTGTTGCCAGATTGCCAAAGACAAATTTCTATTTTATGTAAATTTAATGGACAATAAAGTTTTTCTTTTTTTCTTATCTTTCTTATCTTATGAAAGGAATGGTCAACCCAGTTAAAAATGTTAATTTGAGCTGCTGGGCGAGCGAGCTTCACTCTACATTGGAGAGAGAGAGAGCGTAGAAACGACTTCAGATTCTTGCAGTTTTGTGTCGTTTTTTTACACCCAACAATGACAACAATGACTTAAAAAAAACAAACATTTTAATGAGAAATTGTATATTTTAGTTGGCAATCCCAGACTATAATCCCAGGCTATGACAGAAAATGGATCTATAGGGATGAAACCGTTCATATCTCACACACATGCCATCAGCAGTGCACACATGTGGCATTACGAGGCGATGCTATTACAAATTGGCTGTGAGTGTAATTACCCCTGTTGCTAATTGTCCCTGTGAAAGTGGCGCTGCCCACGACATTACAATCCACAGCCACTTCAACCTCGCTGATCAATTATTTCCGCTCTTGAATAATTAATAACGGCTTAATTGTCCACATTGCTGTCGGCTGGCTGAGAGTCAGACGGCAGGCGAGCGCTCTGATTCGCCGTACGATTCCTTATTCATATTCCTGGCCGAACGGGACGTTTCTTTGTCATTTTGCGGCACATTTTGTTTTTCATTAAGCTCGAACAGACAAACGGAAATGGAGAGCGTTTTCGCGGCGTTCTACTCCGCGGCCGCCTCGACCTCGCCGATCAATTATTCAGGGCCATTTGCCTTTGAATCAGTCACTGACACTCTGCGCGGCCGACAGGAGCTTGTACAGCTACTAGGAGAACACCAGGGGGTCCGGGGCCCCAGCGGAGCGTCAGGTTCAGACGCCGGTACACTTACTTTCAGCCTGTCACTAGGAATCACCGACGACCTTTAATGCTCTCACCCCCCCCCCCGACACACACACACACACACACACACACACACACACCCCTCCACCCCCTCCCTAAGCTCAAGTAAATTAGCATGTGTCTCTGAGGAGCTGCTTTACAAGCCGTGGGTCTTTTAAAGTACAGCGTGTCTTGTGAACGCACGAGTGTAAAGTGGGAGTAGATTTGCTGTAGCGCTCAGAGTGATTCAGGAAGTACAGGCCGGCAGATGGTGATAGGTGCAAAAACACTATGAAAGGTTAAACAGTATATATAAAAGAATATATACATGAATACAGTGGTAGCCATTGTAAGTCACACTAAATTGCATGTATTTTTGCTGCATTTATCCTGTGTTAAAGTAATAGCCCGTGACATTTTCATATGAATAAATGTCCATTTTGCTACTCTCTATCAGTGGTTGCATATATGTAACAGTGATTCCACGCATATCGAGTTCATGAAAGCTTTTCCATTGTCTGTTCTAAACAGCCAGTGTCTGGTAGCTCTTTCCTGGGAAAAATCCTCTGCCGCACAGGAAGTGATGTGTTTTACATTTCCAGCAACAGCGGTTTGTTTGGAATAAACAGAAGAAGAACTGGGTTGATGGTTGATTGTTTGACAGGTGATCTCTGGGAAGTGCAGTGCAGAAACACCACAGCAATGAGGCTGAGCAACAAAGATGGAGACTAAATGTAAAAAAAACAAAACAAACGAGATTCTCGTGGATTACAACTTTAAAACTGAAGACTATACTTACATGAAGGTTACCAACTAGTTCCCAGACCATCCCACGTAACTTCAGATGGCTGAAAACAAAACATTGTTCCAAGAAGAAACACTTTTCACACAAGTGCCACAATATTAAAATTGGGACTTTCAATCTACTGCCTCTGTAACGGTCTATTCACACCTGAAAACATTTCTACATCATGGCTTGCTACAGCATGATCTTTGTTCAATTGTGAAACAATCCAACAGTCCCATATGACCTTCCTACCCATATAAGTCCACATGGAGAAGACCCGTTCCAGAGTCCATTCCATGGACCTAAAACATATAGCTCTTGTAGGTTATCAGCACTGAATGAGAATTGCTTTTCCTTCACCTTGATGGAAAAACACAACAGCAAATGTTGAAATCAGATAGTTAAAGGAAGACTTAGATTGTGTTCATACGTAACATGTTTTTCAAAACTTCTGTGGCCTTTTTTACATTAAAACCAACAAGGAGCGGTCGCAAAGCGCAAAAAAAACACCCGGCAGCTTTTTTGGCAGAGTGGAGCACTTTCAAAAGTTGAGAAAGGTTCAACTTTTCAGAAAAGCGCAGAGTGACGCCAACCATTCATGATGAAGGAGAGGCTGGCCGTTTCCATAACAACAACAAATATGGATAAAGTGCTGATGGAGGAATTGGTCATTGTAGTGAGTGAATATTCAGTAACACAACACCGATCATAAAGAGGGAGTGTGAGATCACATTGGATGTGTATTGTGAATATCTGGTAAACCTTTGCTTGTTGCATAGCACTGTATTGTCTGCTAGAAGTGCTGACCAGCTAGCGAGCAAGTCAGCTACTCCCCAGCTAACGTATAATGTTATCAATCTGCTTTTTATTTCTGCTTTTTCCACACAAAAATGTGTGAACGCAGCCTTAAGGAAGACAATCATTCTGGAGTGAGGAGAACAAGGCACAGTCTGAATCTTCTACTTCCCTCCCAACCAGTTCAGTTTAAAATCTCAACATTGTCCATCTTACAGAACTCATCACTGTCCACAGCCTGTGCTTTTCATCCAGTGCTTCAATAATGCTTTCTGTGTCATTTCCTTGACAGCACACACACACACACACACATACAAACTTCTGAATCACCAAAGAAAGAGGGGCCTTGAAAGCACTCCGCCCGGGCCCAGATGTTGGTGACATCTCCCCAGCCGATCCGAGCCCATTCAGCCCCTCACACAGACGGGCTAAGTCGCTCGGAGACCGCGGTCAGTGGGGAAATTACAGAGAGAGAGAGAAATAAGAGCCGGTTTGTGTGCCGTTCCACGCAGGCTTAAGGGAACAGTGGGGAGGGCGCCTTAATAGATAGTGCGAGAGGTGGCGCGATGGCACTGGATCCATGGCAGCTGTTTCCTTCAATGTTTCATGCTCATAGCCACAGCTGCTCTCCAAATGAGAGTTAATATTGCAGGGGGGGCCGTCCACCCCGGGTCGAGGCTTGTCGCATGGTCTGAATGTCAAACCCCGCCCAGCAGGGTGACACTCGCTCAAAGGACACACTGTTTTTTTGTTTTTTTTTCCCCCTCTCTCCTCCCTCGACCTCTCTTCCCTGTTGATGTGTCTTTCTGCCTCATTGGATCTTTTTCCCCCAACTGGACAAGGAGGCAAACTGGATTGTGTGTGTGTGTGTGTGCATGCATATGTGTTGGGGTTTTTTTCAGTTTTAAATGGCAAATGAATGGGGAAATAAAAGATTAGACGTCACCATGTTCTAGCCTGCAAAGCTCTGTGTTGACATGGATGTTGTTGGGTTTTTGAAGGCCGATACCAATATTGATATTGATATTGGTATTGATATTGGTTTGACCAATTTGACCATTTTCATCCCAAAGAACTACAAAGATTCAGTGCTGCACTTTGTAAACCATTTTTAAACTAGAAGGGCACTCGGAGAGTGCAGACCTTCGCCAAGGTTCATGCTATTATTGCTTGTTCGTGAGTCGGATCCAAATCCACTCCAAAATTTCCTTGGCCCATGCTACACCCTTCCATGAAGTTTCAGGAAAATGGGGCCAGTAGTTTTTCCGTATTCCTGCTGACATACAAACAGACGGCACCGAAAACATACCTCCTTGGCGGAGGTAAAAAGTGTAGTCACATGTGAAAACCCACATGTGAATTCAAAGTACATGTGCTTTTTGGACACATGCTGGTTTTCCTACATGACATTTTCGCCTGTGAATTGTCTCTTTGTGTGTTTCACATGTGAAACAAACATTGTAATATCTAATGGCAGGTGAAAATGTGAAAAAAAAGTTCACATGTGGACAAAAACAATTTTTTTTTTTCACATCTCAAGTCATGCTCACATGTGAAAACCAAAATGTCTAGAAAGCACATGTGCTTTGAATTCACATGTGCGTTTAAATATGTAAGGGTATAAATAAATCTATTATTATTATTATTATGGGTAGTCCCAATGGGAGTCAGTGTTACAGCCTCTCTTGCCATTGAGCCACACAGGACCTGTACAGCAGACCTGTGTTTCTGTGAGCTGATAATATCCATAGTGATAGATGTAGGGTGTCCCCTTGACTGTCTGCTGTGTTTCACTGCGACGTTAGCCACTAGATCTCTTTGGACTGCCACACACACACACACACGCACACACACACACACACACACACACAAACACAAATCCGCACGCAGTGGTAGCAGTGGTGAGTATGATTTGAAGTGTCCTGTCTGTGGCGGTGCAGCTGCATAAAGGAAACAGCTGCTGAAATATCACAGCCGGCCCCCCCCGTGTCTCCTAGTATCTATCACAGGCGCACAGTGGCCGGCTCAGCCTGGAGAGAGCGGACACAACAAAGACATCTGCAAGATGGCCTCGGACACACAGCCCTACTGATGTGTGCACCGCTGTGATGCGGTCTTGGCCGGGGCGGATGATGAGTGCACCGCTGTGATGTGCTCTTCTCCGGGCAGATGAGGCTCCATCCCGCTCCTGCTGTTTCCTTTTTTGTGTTGTACAGCGAGGGATTGGCACACGGACAGCCACCGATGTTCAGAGAGCCTTTGTACGAGGCATGAAGAGGCATGAAGAGGCATTTTGTGATGCGCCTTTGTCTTGTTTCAAGGATAGCGCGGCCCTGCGAACCCGCCGTCCGCCCCCGGGTTTCAGATTGTTTGTTAGCGCCATAGATGATGTCCCAGACGTCACTGCAATTTATTTGTGTTTACTTGCATCTGGCATTCAAAACCTTTGGAGGAAATCTCAACCTCATACCGTGCAGGAAGAAGGAGCTGGTCGAAGACGGGTTCTGATGCGATGGCTTCCTCCTTATGTGAACAATAGACAGTCAAAAGTTTGATTTGGTTGATAAAAATCCACTTAGAATGTCTCAGAAATGGGAAAACTCCATGTTCAACCCACCTTTCACCCCACTGCACCACATACTTTTGTCCGTTTTTCACATCCATCGGTCATGAATATGCTTAAGAAGGAAGCCACCATATAAGAACCAGCTGATGCAATGGTTCAACTTTATAACATTCAGAAAGAACGAATGCAGCTTCAATGGAGAATAGATGCAGAATAAATGCGCCTTACTATTGGTTGCTTGTAATTTTGGAACGTCACTCCAGATAAGAGTGTCAGCTAAATTGCTTAAAATGTAAAATAAATATAAATTAACTCAGGCAGTAGTATGATGATGGGAAACCTTTGCATTTTTTTTTTAACTGAGTAGGTCTATGTTTCCCCAAGCATCCTCCACTCTATCCCAGTGCACTTTTTCAACAATAATGTGATTCATTAGATGCTAATGTTAAATATGTGTCAAATTTTAGTAAATATATATATAAAAAAAAAAAGGTAATTGCTACAGCTACAGCTAAGGAAATATTTTGACATGAATTCATTTCCAGGAGCAAAGTGCAAACAGGTTAAAATGCTTCCACTCACACAGTATTAGGGGAAAAAAAAAAAAAATTCAGTATCAAATACTACAGTAGGAGTTTATATCAATATTTTCATCAGGTTTTGTAACGACACCCTGCCGAGCTAGTGGTTGAGTGAAAACATGATCTATGAGGTATAAGAATAAAAAAACATAAGAATAAATCACTAAACATCTGGTTACTGTCGGTCACTGATTCAATATGTCCCAGCCCACTGAATCACAGACCAGATATACTCAAGCTCATATTTCCTCCGATCACACTCGAGGTTTTCTTTTCACCTCATCGGCTGTTGAATTCTCAGTGGGAGTTTTGGGTTCCTGGAGCCTTTCGGTTTTCACAATACCATCTTATCACACTCCGAAGGGAAACGGGACCCGCTGCCAAGTTATTCTCATATACTCCCCCACACCTGTTGCGTTCCAGCTCCTTGGGGGATGTGCCATACCGCTGACACTCACAGGAAAATACATTTCGATGGCATATGGATCCTATTTGAGCAGTTATGGCCGCCCTTCTTTGTCACTGAAGCGGAGTTGAGCTGAACCAGATGTTTTGGCAATCCAACACGCTGAAAGGTTAACTCACTGTAAGGCCTATCTGAGCGGTGTGTGTTATTTTACAGAAGACCACATGCTCCATACGGGCCGAAGACTTCAATGGACTCGCACAAATTGGCTAAGTCGCTTCTTCATGGTTACAACACCCTCCCAGTTCCACCAATACCTTCCTTTTTCTGTCTGAGAAAGTCAAACGTGTGTTTACAGTGGTCACTGTTGTAGAAATTGCCCTTCATGTATTTATCATATACTGTATATCCTACTACTACAGACAGTAACTTCTAAGGGCTGAAAAGAAAGCAAAACCTGATTTTTTTTTCTCTTTTCCTCCAAAAAAAAGTGACCCAAAAAAAATTGTTAAGCTTGCATATAGTAAAAAAGTTGACATTGGGTAGATCTGTACCAAACATGGTTTCCACCCGACAAAACAAAACAAGTCTTTCAGATGGCCTAACCAGCGGCCATATTGGAGGTCCTCAGGTCTTGGGCAAAAACTGCTGGTTGAGTTTCTAAACAAACGATTTAGCCGTCTCAACAGAACTGAATGGACATGTTTAATTTCTGTGCCGTTCTTGACTGGGAACTGATCATTTCACCACTGATAAATCTGATCGATTTTGAGGACTTAGATAATGTCAACTATTAAACATCACTGTCTTGATGTAAACATCTGATTAGCACATTAGCTAATATATCTAGTAGAAGCTAGTGTTAGCAGGGCTAGTAGAGTTCACATTAGCAATGGTTGCTTTGTTGTAGCCTGCTGGCTAGTTAGCTAGCAAACAGTTTGTTCAGGTTAACTGAGCTGACTCTTCTCAAGCTACAACTCAGAGTGTTTTGGAGTAGAGACTAGGGCTAAAGACAAGACAGTTTACTGTGTCACAGTAACCTACATTTGGAAACAAATCCACCTTATCACACTATTCACCCAAATCTGAGAATATTTTTATTGTTAGATATGATTTTGTCCAGAATCCCATGACTATCTGTATTGTAGGTAGAGAGATAACAGAGAAACTATGATCAAAACAGTCATTCTTCTACATTCTCTAATTGTGTTAACTTCTAAATGAAATAATGCTGAAGTTTAACAATTCATCAGTTTGTGGGGGACCCCCCGGAAGCCCCTCAAGGACCCCTGGTGGTCCCTGGACCCCACGTTGAGAACCACTGATTTAAGGGACCCCTATTCACCCACACCACCACTATCTTTGATCTCTCTTTTTCTAGCTCGATTGTTAAATATTTAGCCGTTCTCTGCTCACAGCTAATTCTCCACTGGACCTCCATAATGATGCCAGCTGTGGTTGCTAGGAGATTTGTGACACACCTGCAAAGCCTCTATTAAAGGAAGGTTTGGACCATATTTCATGGTCTGCTACACTGTGACCTCCCCCATCGGATGTCCAGTGACGTCAGAGATATAAACAGTGGCACTTTTTCCCTGGATATATCTGTATCTCACAGAACAATTTGTCTGCTGTCTGGTCGTCTCTCCATGCTACTCCTCACATATGGCGATCTTCAAGGAGCGAGATCTCTGCTGCTGCTGCCGGTTTCCTGTCTGCAAGGACGTCAAGGAGAGCTTTCAGAGCCGAGCGCCCCGGGGTGACGCTGAGCTATATCAACAGTGACAAAAGTATATTGAATAATTATCTTTGGAATTAATACATTAGCCCAAACTTAAGTAAATGTCAGCAGATCAGTATATCTGGGAATGAGGGAGAGCGAGGGGGAGAAATGTGAAGGACGCTGTGCTTCATTAATCATGTCTTCCAAAGTAATGTAGGCAGATGAAATGATTCTTACAGAGTGCTGTCATTACAATCACGCTGGTCATTTTAGATATCTAATTCACCATTCACTATCACATCTTCCCCGCTAGATGGGGGGCAGACAATTAACTCATTCACTGCTGATAACCTCTATTCTATGGCTGCATACCCATTCTTCTGAGACAGGGAATTTCAACTGGTAATTCCCATAAAGCACAGCTAGCCTCTGTTGTGTCAAGTCTTTTGGTGACCAGGGAGCTAATTAACATTTCTTTTCTCCTGCTTTTTCCATCATCTTATTATGGCAACCACTGTATGAAAGCGTCAATACTCGTGAATGGATTATTTACTGTGATTATGAGTTAGATGCCCTTTCAGATGTAATTGCTCTATTGTTCATTTCTGGATCTGTTGTACTCTATGTGGACCTATAGGGGCACAGAGATGTCACTGGAAATTTGTTAAGGAATTATTTCAGATGCACAATTAATTTGTACAATTGTAGAATTAGACAAAGATATGGAAGAGATCAGACAATGAAATATGGATTTTAGCAGTGTTGCTGTAGGCATTCATTCATTCATTTATCCTGCATCCATTCTGTATTAGTAGCGTACAACAGGTAATTATTTTTGGAATGTTATACCAGAGGTGTGACCAAGTCAGTCTCAAGTCTTGAGTCACAAGTCTCAACCAAGTCAAGCCAAGAGTCCAGTATCAGTTTAATATCTAAATCTAGAAAACAAAATATCTAGGACTTTTCAATGCAATATGGTTTTAATAGGATAAAAACTTGGTAAGAGCATCATGAGTTTGATTTCTATAATCAGTTTCAACTTCAATTATTCCATACATATTCAGAAAAAAATAATTTAAATTCAGCCGTCTGCTGGAACAAATCTCATCACTTTCAATCTAAGTCATTTACACAAACACAAGATCTCAAGTCAAGACTTTAGAAACCTTTTCAAGTCATCAAAGTGCAAGTCAAAGTCAAGTCCCAAGTCACCAGAACCCAAGTCAGGTTGGGTCCTCACCTCTGTGTTATACAGTTGAACCAAATTAGTATATTTTAATACAAAACTCTCCAACAACTACTTACTAGACCATTCCTTGTTACTGGCGATGGCTGAAAAGAGAGCAAAACTTGACTTTTCTAAAACAATTTCTCTTGAGAATGGAGCCAAAGTGCCGCAGTACTTTAGTAAAACCATGCAGTAAAAAGTGGGATTTGAATGTCGACAGCAGGATCCGTAAAGAGGATCCCACCGCAGTACGATCATCCATAGTTAAGCCTACCGCCCCACACCGACACATGATTGATATTTCCTGTGACGTGAACATCAGTTTGTCGTGAGCCGAGCCGAGTCGCACACATCCGAACTGCAGCCCGCTCACTAAAAAAGTGTGTTTACATTATTCACCAGTATGAATAAATCACTCCTGGTCTTGATTGTGCAGCATATGTGGGGCCTAAGTTGTGTTCATCTGCCATTCTAAACATCTGTTTAGCCGCGGTCTCTGCGGAGCGCGCTCAGTAGTGACCTAGCTTCAGCCACCAGACACACGGATGAAATATAGATAGAAAAAAGCACAGCTGAGTGCAGAGCGGTGGGTTATTGATGATCCTCCAGCCTCGCTCCTCTCCTTGTTTCTCCGAATTTGTTTCCCAGCACTCATCTATCTCACATGATCCTTCGAGGGTCAGAGAGTTTCTTATATCTATTGTTAAAGCACAAAAAGTGTCTCGTGTTGTTGTTGTATGTAATGTTGGTGATCTAGGAATTTAAGCAAAATCTACTGTGGCACTCATTGTAAGTTGCTCAGGATAAATGCCTAATGTAAACACCTATAATAGGTAAAGATCAACTTGTTTTCTGAGTGCATAAGAAGTCAGGTAAACTAAGAAATAATCAACCATTTGATGAAGAAAGTGAATGCTTCATCTTATTTTACCTGATTGGTGAATTCTTAAAAAAAAAAAAAGGCTTGAATGAGGCACAGTTTTTAAGGTCACTTGGTAGTCTGCTCACCTTTAGCATATTTTATTTATTTGTTGTGTAACATGAGGGTTCGATAGGTGGTGGCTGCATCACTCTTAATGAGAAGAAACAGCCTGATGGAGACGGACTAACTTTCTTAAGCAGCACTTTACTTTTCTCCACACTTGATCAGCTTCACAACAACAACACTCCCTTGTTCTGATTCCCATGTGTCTGAACTAACCAATCAGAAGCAAGAAGGACTTGGACTGAGGTAAATGTGAGGGAACCACAGAGGTAGATTCAGCAGATTATTGTAAGTGTTTTAAAGAAGCCGATGTAAAGATTTAAACATGTAAATATGTAAATAATAACTGTGTAAACATAAATATGTAAATAGTTAACTGTGTAAACATTGTAAATATATTTTTAGTAAATTAACTCAAATATATGAATTAACTTAACTTCTAAACCATACAGTTGGAAAGCAGAAAGGGAGACAGACAGAAAAATTCAACTCAAATTCAAAATACAACTCGGAAAGTCTTTCGGAGTTGTATTTACCACTTTTCTGGCTCATTTATGTCGCTCTACTGTAAAGCTGGTATTTCCAATCTTTCATAGATATTACACCGATAAAGAGGCTGAAGAATGAAATGCAAGTAACAACCGATCTGTTAGCTGAATAGCACTACAATGTCCTACTCAACTAGAAGTACTGTTACTCTGCTGATATTTTACTTAAGTAGAAAAGTACTGATGTAAAGAATCTAAAAAAGTAAAAAGTTCCTTTTTTAGAAATGCCAACGTTGTTAGCTGTGATCTTTTCCATGTGATTCTAAAAGGAGAGAGGACAGAGTTCAAACTAGATTCTTTTAATTGGAAAAATTGGAAATTACAAAATAAAGTGCAGAAACAAAGTAAAGGCAGATTCCTCTTCTCACTGACTGGATCCACAACTGGCCAATTTATGATGGTTCAGTTTCTGTTGCTGATGGAGACACACAGAATCTGTTCTGTAATGGATGGGATTTAAAATGTAGCTAAGTACAATACTTCAGTAAAAACGTACTTAAGTAAAATGACTGGCTTACTCAAAACACTCAAAAAAGTACAAGTAGACAAAAAAGCTACTCAGTTACAGTAACGTGAGTATTAATTACTTCCACCTTTGTCTGTTTGATCAGTAACCAAAATGTGAATACTGAAACTGGAACAGCAACGCCTTATTTCACTCTGGTCCAGGAAAAAGTAATGTGATTACTTTGTAACGCGTTACCTCCCCACCCCCCCCAACACTGCAAAATCTCTCCAGTGGAGCACATGATCCGTAAAACTTCCCTTGATTAAAAAAAAGGTAAAAAAAACCAAAAAAAACATGTTCTTTTAAATGAGCATTGGCGGAACAAGAAACAAGACAGGCCTCGTCCCAAACGACCAAATCCTCCATCAGAGAACACGATGAGACGAGGGACGTGGCAGACTTCCTCCTGGCGCCGGCTGCAGCGTTAATTTATCTAGATTAAGTTGTCTTGATCCTGTTGAAAGTGTGACCTCCTCCATACAGTAGCAGGTGCTGAGGCAAGTGAAATGGCCAAGGATGATTGATGCCTTTTCAATTAGTCACAATGTGAGACCTTCACACGTCACTCTCCCTTCCTTATTAATGACATGCTGTGTTATTACTGTGTGTGTCGCAGAGCCTCGCGGTGAGGTTTGTAATGAAGCTGGCCTTAAAGACACGAGGCGATCCGAGGGAAGATCAAGGTGTTTCTGTTCATTCAGTCGTTTCATATCTACCTGCCTCATTATCTATGCATCACAGTATACATACAGCGTATACGCATATTTAAATACATAGGCTGTTTGTGTGACATTTCCATTCACACCAAAAGCTAGAACAGAAATGCACTGTATATAATTTCATGGCATTTATGAATGAGTTTGTTGATATGAAATCTAAACCCTATAGTCATGATATTTGACCATGATGTACACTACCAGTCAACCCACCTGATTGAATGTTCAATGTTTTTCATTCTCTTAAAGCCATTTTGATCTAAAGGCTTCTGCTTAAATGCTTGAAATTAGTTTATTAGACAAATAAATAAATAGTGAAGTTGATCCTATGTATGAATTTCTTTCCAAAGCCTTTGCCTTTCCATCAAGGCAAAGGGCGGCTACTTTAAAGAACCTAAAATATACAATTGTTTTGATTTGTTTAACACTTTTTTGGTCGCTGCATAATTCCATCTGTGTTATTTCATAGTTTTGATGTCTTTACTATTATTCTAAAATGTGGAAATGTTTCAGTACCCCCTTCGATCTTTTCTTTTCTCTCCTTTGAAGTTTTTAACCTCTTTTTTTCCCAAATCCAAGTTTGTTTTATCATCATATGTATCTTAAGGACATGCAGCAGGTTTATGTCGGCTGTTTGCTAAAGAAGCAAAACAAAAGATGGAGGCTGAGGGAGAGACGCAGACTTTCAGCAGCTGGAAGTTTTATCGTTACTTTGAATTGATCTCAGTCGAGGATCAAAGAACATTCTGGTCTGTTGTAAACTTTGTGTGGCAGCAAAACTCTTTCCACAGAGAAAAACACAACATCCAGTTTATCAAAGCATCTGATGTGAAGTATAATTTAAACAAAAGACAAAGAGTTACGTTCAGGAACATTACCATTAGCCCTAGAGACCGGCAGGTTTACTGCCACTCCAGAGGAGGACAGACTCTGTTTGTTGTGTGAGTTAGGTGAAATTGAGAATGAGGTTCATTTTTTGTTTTACTGTCCTGTCTACGAGGACGTAAGGGATTTACTTTTTAGTAAAATGTCCTCTATTTATGTTGATTTCGTTGGGCTGGATGATTATGAAAAACTTGATTTGTACTTCAAGAAGAGAATCTTTTTTGTAGCAGATTTTATTTGCCAAGCCTGGGAGAGAAGGCAGAATATTTTGTTT
Organism: Centroberyx affinis; assembly: GCF_046629955.1. Taxonomy (NCBI): domain Eukaryota; kingdom Metazoa; phylum Chordata; class Actinopteri; order Beryciformes; family Berycidae; genus Centroberyx; species Centroberyx affinis. The sequence goes on along the minus strand of NW_027279008.1, from coordinate 322,070 downwards.
AAGACCCAGCTGTATAAAAATCTGTAATTTTGTAATGAAATTAAATGTATGATCACTGCAACTGTAACTTTGGTGTCTTGTAAACCCATGAGGGTTGGGCACTTTGTGTGCATGACACGAAAATAAAAGAAAATCGTCAAATCAGATACGCAACACAGCAGTGAGAAACTCAGGGAAAAACAAGGAGCCGCTGCTGCCAACGAAACACAAAGTGATGGAACGAGGAATGGAACTAATTACTGCTGCTGCTGAGGAATTTGTGATGTGATTACTTGTAATACTTGTAACTTGTAAGTAATTGATTACATTTTAGTAGTATACATTAATAGTATATGCAGTATACTGTATGTATGTATGTCCATACATACATTATTTATTTACATATATATTTTTTACATATAATTATACACCTTGTGTGTGTGTGTCTTTCCAGCAAAGAGAGAAGTGAAGGGCAGGAGTGAAGTCTTTTCTTTCCCTGAGGTTTTCTATAATTGCAGGTTCATTTCATGTCCATGAGGAATCTCTGATGCACTGATGTAATCAAGATATGTTTTTAATGCTTATTATATTAATACATTATCATGTTTTAGCAAATACCATCATTCTATACCGCAGGAGCTTTCATCTCATTTAAAAAATAAGCAGAATATCGTAAAAACTTGTTTTTCATTTGTCAGCTGCAACTGCTCACATGCCAAAAAACAATAAAATGAGCTCATATATAAATTGCTTTCATTATTTCCCTTTATATAACTCATATAACTCAGTCTGTTTATCAACCAAGTTTCTTATTAAATAAGAAATATTTTGTCCTAAAATAATTTGATCTGCATCACAAGATGTTTCTTATATAGAAATGACATGTGCTATATATTTTGACCCTCATCTTTTCAGTAGCGTCTTATTTTACACGAAAGACAGAGATTTTACCGCATACTTTCCATGCATGTATTCCAAGTATTACAGTAATAAGAATGTCCGACACAAGAGGAACAGGATAAGCTGCAGATCTCCCCTCGCATGACTTGGTTAAGCTGTGTAATATGTCAGCAGATTGGCCGACAGATTTTCATTTGGCCCTCATGACAACACCAGTGACCTGATACCCACTGATCCTCTGGTAGAAGTTTGCGGGTCACATAAGTTTGGTCACGCTACTGGAGATTACAACAATATCTGCACATAAAAAGAAGAATACGGGATTATGAAGTACATACACTGCAAATGAAAATGCATATGTGTTCTCAGTGTGCACTATATGTTGGGTAATACCCAGCGGAGGAGCCTCTGATCCCAGCTGAACTCTCAGAGGCGATGGACTGCTTCTTAACACAGTCAAGTCCTTGGGTTTTGTGCTGATCCCACTGACTAAAACCTCCTCAGGGAGAATGTGTGTGTTAACAGCAAATTCAGTAAAGACACCTGAAACTAAACATGTTCAGTACCTGACATGTAACACTCTGTAGTCTACTCCATTGTGTTTTAAAAATCAGAGCCTACTAAAAATATTATTAATTATAACAAGCTCAAAAGCCGCATTTTAAATCTCTTCCTTTGATAAAGAATTTAATGGTATTATCTTTCCGGTGCAAAGGAGCTCAGCAACTAATCCTGACTTTTGAGCAATTGAGTAAAACATCGTGAGCTTAAGCTTAATTCAGAGTCACTTCATTCACTGTAACGAGGTGCAGTAAGACGTCCGCTGTCGTCTTTGTTCTACACATTTTTTTTACTGAATCTGTTCTCACCTCCTTTAAAAGGTGAGACTATAGATTCGGAAACCTGACTGTGAAAAACAAAATTAAAAAAAAGAAAATTGAAAAAACAAGATCACTGGTACTAAGCAAACCATCCTCACTGATGCAGATTTAAAGGAATAGTTCACCCCAAAAATTAAAATACGTCATTATCTACTCATCCTCAGTACAAAATCGGATGAGTGTTTTTTCTTTATACAATGCGGAAACATAGAAACACGGAAGCTGAATACAATGGAGGAAGGAATGGAGGACTCGATTTCATTAAATAATTGCTAAAATTACATTTTATAATTTTTTTTTCCACTCACAGAGCGATCATTTATGGAAATCTTTTGTCCTTTTTTAAGCCTAAAGGACTGGACACCATCCAATTTTGTACTGGCGTGAGGATGAGTAGATAATGACCGAATTTAAATTTTTGAGTGAACTATCCCTTTAACTAAAATGGATCTTCACCTTCTCTATAGTGGCCTGGTTTGGAAACCTCAATGTGAAAACCAAAGTGGCAAGCAAGACCACAGGCTCAAGACAGACTGAATTCTCAATTATCTGTAAACTTAATGAACTTCATAGAGAATCTTTATTGTGACTATACTCTGAACATGCATTGTTTTGTATCTTATATGGATAATTGGTACATGATAGGTGCTACATGTCGTTCTTAAAATGAAAACTACATTTCCCATAAACGCCACTGCTTCCTGCTACTTGTTTTCTCTCCCAGCGTTTGTTTTGAAAAGCAAGAAGAAGGTTAAGAGCCGATAACAGCCGGTGATAACAGCCGATATGCATTCAGACCAGGTAAGCTAATGTGAAGGTGAAAAGTTGTGTCTAAAAACTCTTCCCGTTTTGTGCCGTAAAGCAATCCAGCAGATTTTCGCCAAATCCCGGTGGCTCACAATGGAAAATGAGTAGAGTGTATGGAAAAGAGGAAATGGGAGAACTATTTCACAGGAATTGGAAGGGGAAGATGTAGAGAAGGAAAACCCCTGCATGTGTCTGAATATGTCTATGTTTCTATATGGGACAAAGGGGGAGGGAGCATACAGTATACACTGTGATTATATGTGATAATTAATACAATTTATACAAGGACCGGAAGTAAAATTATATCAATTCTTGATTTTCCCAAGTAAAGAAAGAATTACATATGCAACTTTAATAACGACAAAAAGTGCCACCTGCAATTGAAGATGACTGTTTTTGAAGGGGAAAATGAGCAAAATTTTACTTTTTTTTTTCCCTTTCATTTTCACTGCCAGTTGTAGAACCACACCTGAATATATACCATATTATACTCATTTCCATAAAAGAGCTACAGCTGAATGAATAGAGGAGATACTGTATACTGCTACTGCAGGTGTCAGATGTTCACAGGTCTTTATCCAGCACTGGTGTCACTTATATAAAGGCTTTATATCTGAGTGTGTGTGAGTCTCTCCAGCAGAGAGAGTGAAGGCTTGGTGTGGTGGATGAGGTCAGCCTCTGCCCAGAGGCTTCCTCAGGTGAGACGGAGACGAGGAGACTGAAGCTGCGGATGGGTTTCCTCTCAGCCGGGGCCTCCGGGCCCTCAGGGGCCGCGCTCACATCACCTGGACGTCATCCTGCTTCATCCATCCAGGCGCATGAGACGATGGAGGATGTCCGAGCCGATTGTCCCAAAAACACTTGATAGTAGAGCGAGTCGATGAGCAGGAGGGACGAAACATACAGGCAGGAGAAACATTCACACTCACTGAGGCTGGGATATTTGGATGGGAGCAGGGATTTTTTGTGGTAGTGAAGTTGTACTATTAAAGGTGCTATGTGTAGCATTTTAACATCAATAAATCACTACCACATTCATTTTGAGATATTAGTATAATTACTGTAAACAAACCGGTCCATCAGTGGTCAGCCTGTCAGCCTCTATCAGCCTCTACTCTGCATCCTCCATTGTTTCTCCACCTGGTGGATCTGGAGGGAAATCTGCTGGATCGCTTTACGGCACAAAACAGGAAGAGGTTCTGTTCTTCCAGAGCAAACGGAGCTAAAACTGAAAGAGTTTCTGGCAGCAGATGGTGGAAGATGAGAAAAATCACTTCCAACACGATCCTCTTCAGTAAAGAGAAAACCTTTGACTGAAGAACCAGCATCCTCTTTGTTACAGGAAGCAACAGGGTTTATGGGAAATGTAGTCTTAATGCCGAGAAACATTGGCATCATCTCCACCATGCGCTCATGTGTTTATAATGATTATACCAAGGTGTCACAATTAATTTGACAATGATATATTGATGTTTAAAAATGCTGCACATAGCACCTTTAATTACATTGGAGATCTTTATTTTTTTTATGATAGATAGATAGATAGATAGATAGATAGATAGATAGATAGATAGATAGATGGATAATCTCCCTTCATGCATTTATCTTACATCTATCCCTCATTAGTACTGCAGACAGAATCACTTCTTGACTGTTATACAGTTGGACAAAACGAGTGCAATTTAAAAGCAAAGTCTTAATGTCTCTCAGCCAGTTAGTTACCAGATGATTCCTTGTTACTTCCAATGACTGTAAGAGAGAATAATCTGATTTTTTCCAAACAGTTCTTCATGGAGACGGAGCAAAGTTACAGCACTGTTTCAAAAAAGTACTTTTACAATGGCTGCATATGTGTTTTTATAACATTAGAGGTGATTCAAACTGAAAAAGAAAAACAATATTCTCAGGGAACCCCCCCCCCCCCCCTTTTTTATTTTTACCTATGTTTACCAGAGTACCTAAATCCGTAGACTATTTCCTCATAATCTGATGGTCTGTTCGCTCGACTGACAAAACATAGGATAATCATATGGGGAGGATAATCTCAATTATTAATGGGGTTGTACAATATGACTGGCTGACCAGTTGTTTGAAAACATGAGAGAACCAGAGCAAAACAAGGACAGAGGGGTTAGAGGAGGAGGAGGAGGAGGAGGGAAGGAGAGAGAATCCCACCTTCTCTTCTCAGCTCTTATTTCCTTATTTCTAGGAATTTCACAGGAATCTTTTATTAGTGCGTTGTGACTCTCAAGGGTCAGTAATTTTACTTTTACTTGTACATGTTTTTACTGAAGTATTGTTTTTAGCTACATATTAAATCACATCCATGACAGAGTATATTTAAGCAACAGAAACTGGATCCACGTAAACTGACAAACTGTGGATCCATTCACAGTGAGAAGAGGAATCTGACTTTACTTTGTTTCTGCACTTTATTTTGTCATTTCTAATCGTTTCCAGTTAAAAGAATCTAGTTTGAACTCTGTCCTCTCTCCTTTTAGAATCACATGGGAAAGATCACAGCTAACAACGTTCTCTGTTCTAAAGAGGAACTCAATTTTACTCATTTTAAATTAGACACTTTTTACTTTAGCAGATTTTTACACCAGTACTTCTACTTAAGTAAAATATCAGCAAAGTAACAGTACCTCTACATGAGTAGAAGTCTAGTATCTTTCTAGTATTTTCTAGTATCTTTCCACTGCTGAGTCTTTCACTCCTAACTATTGATTGTTTATCTTGTTGATGTAGGAATTTAACCTTATTCTGCTGTTTCACTCAATGTATTATAGATTTTAGCATCAGGAAAATGCCTGAAATGTGAATGTAAATGTGACATTACATTGCTGCTTCTATATCCCTAAGTATACTGCTAGATGCATAACACATGGGACAAACAGGCTGCAAAATGGAGTGAAACTCAGTCAGGAAAGATGCTGATCAAAGACATTTCGCCACGCTTCACCACACACTTCAGATGGTAGCACCAACAATCCTGCCAGCCTCATGAATAAATTATTTCACTGACCGCTGCCAAACTGTGGTACAATGGGCTAGACTGTACTCCGCCATTAAAACTCCTGAGCCCGTTTTCATTTAAATGGGAAATTTATTGTCACAAACCATGTAACGTCGGCAGTAACACCTTATCTTAATGAATATCGAGTGTGGCTGTATTTCCCTGCTGCAATAGCTTACTAATGAAGTTTTAGTTGGGATGTGATTCATAAAGGGACGATTCATGGCCTCTCCACTTACATTCGGGGTCTGCAGCCTATATGACGGTGTTATAAGGATTGATGAAGTCATCCATCAGATTGATCGCCAGCATTCTACCAAATGAAAATGATTATCGAATTACTGTGGCCGAGCCATTAAAAGACCCCGACTCGTAAAACTAGGAAGTTAGAGCTTCTCTGAACCCACTCAATTAAAAAGTACGGGGTAATCGCTTAGCCGCTGTTAGCTTGAGTTATGGTGGTTAGCATGGCTCTCCCCGCTGCTGCCGCTAAGCCTGCTATGCAATTACTTAAGAGATTATACATTAAATTTAGTAAGTATCAGTAAAAGTATCAGAGGTGCGAGTTCAGATGACCCTTCAGGAAAGTTAAACACAAAGTCTGAATGCAAGGATCCTTTTCATGCTGCTCAGAAGATATTCCTGCTGAACATAATCCTTAAGCCTAAACCTCAACCCGCTGCTGCTAGCGTGACAGAATCTCTCAGCCCTTAAGCCAAAGGTTGATATTAATCAAAACCTGAAAATGAATTAAGCCTCTTTACGTGTTTACCGTTTTGTTTTTGACCTTTCGCACCATGGTGAATATCCAGTGTAAACAGTATTGTTGCATACCGGCTACCTCAAGCGTCTTCAGCAACGTTTCATCCACATTATGGAATAACACATGTGGCAAGATACTGAGAATATGAGAATATACTTAAAGAGTTACTGTAAAGATTAGTTTAACAACAAATATAGCAATAGAAAAAATGGGAGCAACACCATAATAAAAGGGAAGTGGGAAGGGGAAGTGATTAATTTAACATTTGAAAAAATGTTTGGCAGAAATAGTAATAACCAGAATGACACTTAAACGATTGATTTAGGCTTTATAATCCTTAAATCAGCCTGCAGTCAATGTCTTCAGCAAAAAAAAGCTCCAAAATAATGCAATATCTACCAATTACTCCAAAATATTTCTTTCACATAAAAATCAGAACAAAAAAAGGATTGCTCTTACCAGATCTGTTTGTTTCAGTTTATGTAATTATAAAAACCCAAAGCAATGATGAAATTAGTACCTTTAAGGAAAAGGGAAGGGTGCTAGGGCTAAACAGCAGCACACACACATTCACATCCAGTATTTCCTCCTGGTCACGGTCAAAAGCCACTTACCCAAATCAGAAAACCATCTTTGCAGTTGCACAAGGTCCATATTTACACTTCCCTTTGGTTTAATAAATCTAATCCATGAAACTGTGTGAGTTTCCCGCCATGTGCTCTGAAGCTTCCTGGCTTTTTCATTGCTCTCCCACTTCCTGACACTCCTCACTTCCTGTTTCCTGCCAAACCAGGAAGTAAACTCAAACACACATACACCTGGGATGTAAAATGTTCTGTCTTTATGACTGAAACAAGAGTCCTTACGTCTTATTCTGGGACTGCAATATTACTTATAAATTCTGGGAAGATTTAACCCTTTACTTTAAAAGGAATTCCAATTAAACTTGATGTTGAAAATAAAGAATGGCATCTGTTACTATGAAGAGAAAGACAGGAAGCTAAATCATATGCTAAAGTTTAGGATATTAATGGGAAAAATGTATATCAATAACAGTAAACAGTCTTCTGCCTCTTTAATAGAATCACTAAAGCTACATAGCAAAAAGTGAATACACTTTGAATTCTTATCAAAATATATATTTATATGTCATGTGGTGCAATTATAAGACTGTAATCGCTGTTAGGTTTCTTTATTGAAATTTTCTTTTGTTACTCTTACTGTATGGAGAAATACACAAAGATTACTGACTTCATTTTTGTGTGTTGAAACATTTACCCTGCCTTGTAGTTGTACAGTATTGTTAAATTAATACAAGCAAAGATGCTGTTCTATGGAAATCTGGTTAAACTGGTTAACTTAGGGGTTAAAATGCTCAATATATTTTGGCTGGCATACTTACCTAGATTGAATAGTTTTTAATTTTTATAAAAGATTTTCAGACACTAGTACATTACACAGACAGTAACACTGTACTGTAGATATATATGGAGCTGAGGTCAGTGTCGTGTATAATTCAAATTTACTCCAATGGTAAACTACAATACAATGCTTCCAAGTTCTCCCTACAGGGTTTTATTATGAGCTTTGTGAGTTTGAATTCATAACATTATTTGACAATTTTCTCTCCAAAATACGACATCCACCAAGTTATCCATTTTCGAAATATGTATCGCAAAATCAGTGACAGCACACAATTTTAACAAATAATAGGATAATAATAGAATTCCCCATATTGACGAGATCCTGATAAATTCAGATAATGTGTTTTTTTCTTTTCAGATTTGATATATGGTGTTTGGGAAATGAGCTCTTTGATTATTGTATGAACTGTTTTCCCCAAGACCCTTAATATCTACTGATATAATATCTACTATGGACTACTGCTGCACTTTTGCTGCATCCCTGAGAGGAATTGTCTAAAATAGAATTGTTTAAAATATGCTAATTATGTTCTTCGCTATAAAATTTTAAAAATAAATTGTAGTTTGTAATGCAGGATAAAGGCATGATGGGGGGCTTCTACAATGGCAACCACTGTACCAGTTGCCAGCCTTGCTCTTTATCTCTCTATACTGTACTGTAAGCGAAGCAGTCAGGGAATTTTCTCAACTTGAATGCAGATATATTTGAAAAAGGTTTCAGGTATTATGAGATGAAAAAAACAAAAACATCCATTCTCTCTAATGCAAAGTAAGCTCTTAATTCCTGTTTTTGGTTAACAATCAAAATTATCTCCATGCATTGTGAAATTCCTCACCTTTTGTCAAAAAACACGCTGTGTGTTTGGTCTAAAATAAGCGCTTTAGCACTTACAGAAATTATGATTGGCCCATATGTAATACTCTCGATTTTTGAGAGGAAAATGACAACAACGATAATTCCCGAAGGCTTTTGTCCCGTTGTTTTTGACAGCTACTTCAATTACCAGCATATGACACCGGGGACAAGGTGACAAACATGTTGTTGTGTGTGTGCACAGGAAATGGTTTGTTTGTTTTCAGAAAGCGCCAGGTTGGGCTAATACCTCACAGCCTTTGCTAGATTAGACAATCGGGGAGGTGTCAGTCAGCACCCCTGCCTCGTACCGTTCCCTTCCCACACTCACTGGCCCACACCAATAAGAGAAGGGAGAGCGAGCATTGTCCTCCACCTTTCCTCTCATACTCTCTCTCTCTCTCTGTCCTTCTCTCCCTTCATTCACTGAGGATCAAGCCTCCATAATCCCTGGATTTTATATCCACCAAAACAGCTTGGGCCCATCAGCAAATTGCGATGGCATATGGTATAGGTTTATGATTCATCTGGCACATGCATAGCAATGAGAGCCTCATCATCCGTGGGCAAACACCGGGAAAATATCGTAATGTTAAACGATGCCAGCCACGGAGAGAAGTGGCACCGGGCGTGTGGGAGGGTTGTGTTTGTTCGGCCCAGCGAGCGGCAGCAGCTGAGGTTGTAAACAGCGTTTCGGATCCGTCTCCTCTCCTGCGGTCTGGGATAGATTAGGGACTGGCGCTGGGGACGGACGCTCCGAGCCGCACCGATCTCTAGAGGCAGAAGAGGATGGTGAGACAGGCGGGGAAAGAGCAGCAGACAGGCAGGACTACATGCTCCGGTTTATCAAATTCAAAACCTCAATACCCAGCCTTCCAATAGAAATATTAGACTTTTTCCCACAGTTTAAGGAGGGGTAAGATTTTAAGTATTTGAATTAAAGAGTAATAATGAGAGAGACAGCTCAAAAAGCACAAAATGACTGTAATATACCGGCAGGGCATTGATAGAGGTGTTGCTCAATACCAATGACTCAATGATTATTTGTGCAGGTGCTGAGATTTCTGGCTTTCTACACTCACTTTTCGACCTGTACTCTGTTTTGGAACAAAAGCTGCCAATTACAGTTTCAAGACACTCGACCCGCCGCGACCTGCTGGCATTTTCAGCCGCTCAGCGATGGAGGACGGAGCTACGAGCGAGTGACTGGCATCGCAAAACATTTGATCTTCAAAGGCTACAAATACTTGTTCTCCAGCCAAAAAACCAAATGGCAAACACTAGATGTTTCTGTTGGATCTCTGTTTTCATTAACTAGCTTACTCATCCCTATTGTGAAAATGTGACTTTATTGTTTGTGTCAATTACAGGCTACAGTAGATCAAGGGAACAGAAGGGGTGGTGGTGAGGTGTGTGTGAGTGTGTGTGTGTGTGTGTGTGTGTGTTGGTGTGTGTGTGGGGTGGGGGGTGACTCTACCAGAAGTTCTGCTGATGTTGTAGTTCCTACTGGCCAATAGAGGTCACAGATGACTGAATACCTCTTTAAACACATTTAACTTCACTCCAGCTTTTACTGTTGCATATATTTGAAGGACATCATCATCAAGTGTATAGATTCACCATCAAAATTCAACAGGTGAATTTCATAAATCCTGACTGCATTTGTGAAGCACATGATTCAGTTTTAATTCAGTAAATGTAAAGTAGAAGTAAAAGTAAAAAAACTCTTTTCTAGAAGCTTCCGCTAACACTGTCCGGGTTATATTGTGTGTTATACGACATATTTTATACATATACATATATTTCTCATTAATATGACGCTTGAAATTCATGTGGATTGCCCGACTCAGTCTTCGTCAGGATCAGAGTTTGTAGCTGCTCATACACCCAGAGACATAATCTGCTACATTAGCACAATTTCCAAACATCTGCTGGAGAAGTCAGAAGCTATTTGAAGCCTCTCCTAGCCACGGCTCTCTGGAAATGTGACATGATTACATACAAACACCTCCAGCCAAAGTTGCCCTCCGCCTTCATTAAGCAGGATGCAGACGGCCGCCGGCAAGGTGACTCGACCCGGCTCTGCCGTGGCTCCGCCCCCCCCTACCCTGCCCCCGCCGGGCCCGCGAGCGGCTCTACGCGATTGGCTCAGAGGGCTGTCGGTCAGCCGCGGTGCCGGGTCGGCGCGGGTTCAGACGGCCCGGCAGAAGCGTCCGGCTGCCCGCGCGAATCTGTCGGCGGCTCGGAGAAGGCCCGCCGTGAGCCGACAGTCAGTATGTTGGAGCTTTATCATTAGCAGGCTCCAGACGGCCCGCTGACCCCCCGCAGCACAGCAGGTGATCCGTCCGCCGCTCTGACTCAACACATGCCCCCACGGAGCCGCAACACACATATTGTGCCATCATTATTTCATACCTAGCAGGAGCTTCTCAGAGCGCAGCCCAGATTTAGGTGCTAGGTGCAAAAGCAGGCTGCTGTGAAAAAAAAACAAAACGGAAAAAAGACGTTTTTTTGTGTTTTTTTTGTGCCAACAGGTGAGAGAGAGAGGAATTAGTGCAAAAACAGGCAACCGCAACCCTTTGGATGTGTCTTGTTGACCATCTGTTCATTTCGGGAAGTGTTTGGACGGTCACAAACATTTCAGACAATCCAGTACTTTCTAGGTAATGATGAGAAAAACAAGAGATTTTTGGTCTTTCATAAGTAGGCTTAGAGCTTTTGGGGTCACAGGAGAAATTAGATTCTCTTATGGTATACTATCAAAGTATTAGCGCAGTGCATCCTATTGTCCAAAAGCATCCATCTTAACAAGTCATTTAGTCTCGTATCCAATCTTCAAATCATATTTTTCGTAAAACAAGAGATAAATTCTGCCAGTGAGGAGAGATAACTCCACTTGTTTCCAATGCAGCTTCACTTGTTTCAGGAATTTTCTAGAAATGAGTGTCAGTGTCAGAATAAGGCAGATCACTGCGCTGCTATCAAGAAAATGACACTTGATTCTGCTAAATTCTTTCCAATGCAAATCAACAAGTTGATTTGCATTGGAAACAAGTGAAATCATCAAACCCCACTGGCAGATTTTTTTCACTTATTTTAAGAAAATTATGATTTTAGGACTCAATAACACACTAAATGACTTGTTAAGACGGAGATGTTTTTTTGCAGTGGCAAATCCGGTGTGTAATATGATTTGTCCGATGAACACCAAGTATTACTTATACGACGTATACATATGTAGATTTCCACATCCCTGCTGTTCTGTTGAAATAACTCTACTCCTAATCATCTTACAGGAGTCCTAAATCTTTATCAGCATATATAGTATATAGGGCTTTAAAAATCGCAGTGAGCTCACAGAAAAGAGCATCAAGATAAAGCTCTGAAATCCCAAACCGTCGAGCTTTCCTAATCCCCCCACCTGCATTTTCCACATCCGTCCCCGAACAGCGGCCTCCTCCATCGCCTGAGAAGGGGATTTACTTGTAATGCTCTCTGAAATACAATGCATAAAATCAAGTGTCAACTCTAACAAGCTGTTCTTAGGGCGGATGGGCTGCGGGATCTGGGTCCCGGGCTTTGAAAGGTTAGTAGCTATAGTCGCGGCATTTGATCCAGCAGTTACCCAAATTTCAGAGACAACTGTGCAAATGGGGATAACCTGGGAAGCCAGACGGGCTTTCAGGGGGCAACAGCTGCTTAAGTCCGCCCGCTGCCTGCCACAGAAACTTTATCAGGGGAAGTAGGGGCTGAGGTTTTACGGCGGCTAAGTCCCCTCCATCAAATTGCGAAAACAGAACCTTGTGGCACAGCTCAGGAGGGATTTAGGAGTTTGCTCGGTGTTTTCTTGGCTGTGAGCGTTAATATAAAAATAGAAGAAGAATGCGAAGGCCTTTGGATGCTGGCGCCGCGCTCTATTTCCTCATAACTCATGCTTATTCCTGAAAGTATCTCAGTCTATCTACCCGAATGCGCCATATTTTTAGATTTTTTTTAATGATTTTTTTTGTCATTTTTTGCCTTTATTGCACAGATCAAAGTGAAGAGAGACAGGAAAGTTTATGTTGGAGACAGAGGGAGATGACATGTGACAAAGGTCCCAGGCCGGATTCAAACTCGGGACGTTGTGTTTACATGGTGCACACTCAGCCCACTGAGCTCCCAGTCTTTCCCGTCTCTCTCCACTTTAAACTCTCTAATAAAGGCAAAAAATGCCCAAAAAATAATAATAAAAAAAATCCCAAGACATTAATTAGTGCAGTGGTTTTCAACCTGGGGGTCAGGACTCCCAAAGGAGGTGTGAAATACATTTGAGAATTATTTCTGAAATGTATTACAATATATTTATACTCTATGCATTTATCGTCATGTATGCTTTATACAATCTTTGTGATAAATTCCTTTCCTTGTGAAATAAGGAACATTTTGCAGCCAGTGAAAACGGCTAAAATGGATAAGTGAAAACCATTATTTGATGTTAAACTTCACCATTATGCACATAAATACATGCAGCAAAGGGTTTTGTTTTGGGCGTCATGAGACAAAGTGGGTGAGCACCAATCGATTGTTATGAGAGTGAAATATTAAAGATCTCATTAAAGTGACACAGACTAAAGAAACTGCTTTAGAGGAATTTTTCCACCAGCTGACCACCTGTTTTTATTGACTGTATTGGGATTAACAGCAGAAAACACACTGGGATTTGCAGGTGTAAGAGAAGGCCGACAACAAGGACATCAGCTGAAGAGGGAAAATATGATTACGACGACTATTTCTCTGCATGATTTTAAAAAGCTAAACGCTGGTCTGTATAGGGAGTACAGGGACGTTTAGTTGAGTTGAGGCATTTCAGTTCCAAAATTAAAAGGAAAGTCAACTGGTGGCACTTGGCCTTTTTTAGTGTTAAGTAATACATGCATGTTACATTTTAGGCGTTCAGCTGATTCTCTTATCCAGAGAAACTTACAGCAGAAAAAGCCTTAACTCCTATATCAGCTGCATCTAAGCAAACTGCAGCGGTCAGAAGGTAATTTTTTAATCAAAATTATTCACAAAAAAATGAAAACTAAAGAATTACTTATAATAAGAATAATGAATAATGGTAATAACTCCTAACTAGTTCCTGTTATTGTCTTTTCTTTTGAGTTTACACATGTATGTTCCAGATAACAGCACCAAGCCAAGCAAGTCAGAATGAAGTTGAGTTTGATAATCAGAAAAAACAACACAGCTTCACATCTGGTTTCAGGTGTAGAGGAGGATGACTCTCCACAGTCCACAGGTGAAGGCTACACTTCAATTTTCTGTTGAGGTTTCCTGGTTGTCTGTTATATCTCTCTGGCAGCATAGGTGTTGCCTGTGTAGAAGTCCAACTCTTTAGTGCATGCCTGCTGAGCTAATGGAAACCTGCGCTCCATCCTCTAGAGAAATTGTTTGGAAAAATAAATAAAATTAAAAAATCAAGGTTTGCTCTCTTTCCAAGCGTCAGAAGTTATAACAGTGTGGTCACTAGTTGGCTGAGAGAATTTTGTCAGAAAGGCCAAAGCCGTCAATTCACTGCTGTTTTGAATTTTAGTGCTGAAATATCTCAGATTTTTCAAAATGTCCCTTCATGACTTTTCCTAGACTCACTTTCTGTACAGACCAGTGTTGTTAGATTTCAAAATCACACAAGGAAATATGAGCTATCATTATATTTTCTGAACCCCCTCCCACTGACGCCTGGTTGGCCTCCTCTTACACCTGAAACCCATTACAATTAAAATATACTTATTTAGTTTTACTGTGTAAGTATTCAGTATTCAAGAAAGAAATGTTCACAGTGTTAATGCAGGGTGAGAGCAGGATAAATGCACAAAAATGATCTTCTACAATGGCTGCAACTGTCCTAATTCAGGGTAGATAGAAAAAAATGATGATAAATACACTACAACTATAACTGCATACATTGGCTGATAAAGTGGCCAATATCAGAGACACCAACGCTGCAAAATAAAAAAATAAAAACCAGAAAATGCCAGCCATATACAGTAAATGGATTCCCACTGCCTGGGCAGCAGACTTCAGTTTGGAAGCAGCAGTGTTTCCAGCCTGCATATTAAAACCGGGATTATCACGAGTGTTTCCCGCGGACGCTCGGCTGTGTTTAAAGCAACTCGCTTCCCGCCGCCGAGCACGAGCAAATAAACACAGGAGATAAGCAGATATTTCAGTAAAGCAGTTTATCAAACTCTGTGATTTAAAAAAAAAAGCATATGAAAATACGGTTTCTGATGCCTCCAATAAGCGTTTTGGCGTCCTGAGCTGTGTGAAGCGGTCAGCTGAGAGACGTAATCAGCTTAGACTGATGATTTAGTTAGCAGCAAGTGATACCGTCTGTGTGAGAGGGATCAGCCTGACGTTCAGAGGATATACAGTATCTGCTTCAGTTTAAACTCAATCAACAGTAATACAGTGTAAGCTTATTGAATATTGAATGATGAAGCTACTGGTTCCATCTGAAGTCTTCTTGGATTCATACAGCGTAATCAAAGATTCAGTATACTGACAAACCAGGAAGAATGAGTTGATGACTTTTTCTCACTGCTTCCCCATTCCTTTACTGATCATTACAGCTCTGTCAGTCAGTCTGCAGCCACAGTATCTTACATTACAGGCCGGCAAAAAGTCTTTTAAGTTGTGATTATCTTTGGAGAGGTAAGGCACTTAATATACACCAGTATGAGAGTGACTACTCAATACCAAGAAGTAACGCTGCTTGATTCTGTGTTTCCTTTAAGGGGGTAAAAATATCTTTCTATTTTACTTGATTTGATTCTTTTAATGCAGTGCATTTTGCTTTTTTTTATAAGAATTTTTATCTTTTTATGTCTTTTATCTGCCTTCTATTGATGTAAAGCACTTTGAGCTGCATGTTGTGTATGAAAGGTGCTATACAAATAAAGGTTATTATTATTATTATTATTGTTACTACTGCAGACAGTTATACAGTAGAGTCAGTATATTATTATATTTTAAAACGCAACTCCAGTGTCTCCAACTCCAACGAGCCGAAAACGTTTGGCGGGATAAGTTTAGTTTAGTTTATTATGAGGATTCCCATTAGCTGTTCATGATGCAACAGCTGCTCTTCCTGGCTCCACACAAAACATAAAAACACTTCACTATTTCAGTACAGTACGTTTCTTAACGTCGGTTAGACTGTTTTATTCTAGAACAGTCTGTGCAGACAGTCCACAGAGAAAGGAGAGAGTGGACAAAAGAAAAAATTAAATATCACACATAAATAAAGCGTGAAAACAAAGGAAAAGAGAGGAGTGTGCGACTTGAATTTTCTTTGTAAGTAGAAGTATTATAAAAGCCTCAAGTCTGCTCCTCACTGGGTGAGTGTTCTTTATATTGAAATTTGGACTAGTTAACTAGAGCGTTCCTTGTGACTTGTGATGGCAGAAATGAGAGCAGAACTTGATTTTTCCAAATAAATCTTCTTGGATACGGGGCAAAAGTTAAACGAGGATAAAAAGTGGGATTTCTGCAACGGCTAAATGTGTACCTTCAACAAAGAGACATCACTTTGTCTCTCACTTCAAACATGGAGGGAGAAGGGTTATTGCATGCAGACACACACACACACACACACACACGCACACACACACACACACACACACACACACACACACACCTCAGCTGGCATCTTGTCACAGCATGCAAATGCGGAGAAAGCAGAAGGTGTACAAGCGCATATTTTTTACTAAATGCAAGACCTCATTTTTGGGGCGTTGAGGACCTTGGAGGGATTTGGGAGTGTGTGTGTGTGTGTGTGTGTGTGTGTGTGTGTGTGTGTATGTGTGTGTGTGTGTGCGTGTAGAGTGCCTCCGGTGACTGACTTCACAGGGGGAGAGGCTGCACACTGTCCACTCCTCTGTCCACACACACCATATAATCACATTCCCTGTCGGGCCCTATAAATCTGTATGGGCCCAATTAAAGATAGCCTTTAGCATGTCCACCCCTACCAGCACACAAGTGTAAAAAAAACCAACAAAAAAACCCCACTCAGTTCAGTTTTCATTTAATGTATATTTGACACAAGAGCGGAAAACAATAACAGAAATTGTCTGACTAAAAATAAAAACAGTGTAGAAACCCTTAAAATGGCATTACAAAGAAAAAACTTACATACATGTTTGGTATTTTTGGTTGCAACTCACACAAATAGAAATAGAAATGTATGATGTGACCTGGGAATCAAAGGTGTTACATTCATATAAATGCAGACTAAAAGACAAAGGCTGTACAATTGTAAGGTAATAAAATGATAAATTACTATTTTGCACATAATGTATTCTCTTTAAGCAGAAAATGCATGCAAATTAAAGAAAAAAAACTGGCAAAAATGTTGACACAAGAATGTACAGAAATATATCAACAATTGTGATGATCTACTTTTTGGAAGAAGCTGTATTTTATATGGTCAAAGTTGGTTAAAGTAAATCACTGCTTTCTAATTAAACACACATGTAAGAAATGTTGAAGTGGCCACATTCAATTTTTGATCATTTTAGGTGTGCAAACTGGCATTCTGGGTAAAAACAATTCCATGCATTTAACAAGTGCAAAAGTACAAAAATATTTTTTTTTCCATAAAAAACACACTGATTTACAGAGGACACACAAAGCAATGCAAAATGATCATTATTACAAATATTTTTTATATACAAAAAAAAATAGGTGTTAAAAAAACAATACCATACTGTGTAATGAAGACTGCTGACACAGAGGGGAGAAGGTGCCTCTCTTCCATGTGATGTGCTGTTAGGAGGGCTAGCCGTGTTTTGACTGCTATGTAAATATCTCATTAGTATGGGTTAATAACATTCCTGCGCTCTTGGTTGTAACATAAAAAAGACTAAGATCTAAGTGCTAAAATATCCTCGTCTACTGTCCGTCCAGAAAGAGGCTGATGAGCCCATTAAAATGTCACGCTGCAAAATTATGCAAGAGGCTAAATGTGTTTAAGTCGGAAATAAATACCAGCGCACCCCGAGGATTTGGTGCTTGACCACCGGAATTATTTATGTCCCTCCGATCGCCACGAAGGAAACAAAGGAATAATTAGCCGGGTGTGATGCGGCGCCCGTCTCACGCACTCGCATGCCCACCAAATGTGAGACGCTCACCCATTCCCCCTCAAACTTGATGGTTGTTGAACTTATTTTTAGTGTCATTTGATAAGCTTCCCTGCTTGCACAGAGACATCCCACTGACCCAGCCACTGGTCATTGTCTATACCGCTTCCCGTCAAAGCCGGCGCGCTTTGTCAGGTTTCGACTCGAATATCCATTTTGCATCTGAAGTACGGTATCCGAAGTGACTGGATCGTTCGAGCCTTTTTCTTCAGCTGCTGCCCCCTTTCCTCCCCCACAGTGTTTCCGCTCACACTGACATCATTTGGGATTGGCGTCATGACAGCACGCTTGAGAAATCTACAATATATATAGATATGTATCCCCTGCTTTTTTTGGGTGGGGGGGGGGGGGGGGGGGCGCGTGCCTAGCAACATAATTTCTGGAAATGAACAATACTTATCCGTCCGTCGCATCCGCTGCGTTGGGTTTGCGTTGTGGACATGGCGCAGCGTCACGCGGCGCCGTGTCCTCTTTTTCTCTCAACAACACAGTAATAGGTCATTCAATGTCAAAAGGCATAAAAAAGAGACAGCCAACTCTTCACAGGCTGCTGCTTGCTGTTGCCTTTAATTATTTTAATTAAACTTTGATATTGGGGTGCTGGGAGGAACCGGTGGGTTGTGACGCAGCGGGAGCCCTCGGAGAATTGAGACGGTGGGCACGAGAGTGTTGAGACAGCTGTATCTATATCTTAAAACTCCTAACTGATAGGCCTGTTTATGGATAGTGATGTGCTACGCCTAGCTGAGCAGAGAGCAGACTGCACGGAAACAGGGGCAAAAAACACCAAGCGCCGTGTCAAGGTCTTGAGGCATCAATCCCTCAAACCTAGCTGGAGATCCTCTTGGTCAGGAGGCTGTCCCGCGGTGGAATAACGCTCTATTAATTCTCTTGTCCCGAGTGCATAATGAAAGGAAGGTGTCTTCAAAAAAAAAAAAAAAAAAACTAAAGGGCAAAGTCTTGGTGCCTTCCAATACCTTAGGGCATCCTGTCTACAATTTGTCATGCGTGTGCACTTCTCAGTGTTAAAATGACAGGATAGCCGGTCACAGGGCCGCCGCCGGGCGCGGCGCCGCTGAAGTTGGAGAGGCTTCGTGACGAGACATTGCCAAAAGGCAACGGACTTCTGCACTTGTGAGGCCCACTGGGATTATTCCTACTTCCACGCCAAAGGCAAACAGCCCCTTTCTCCCTGTGTGTTTTTTTTTTTTTTTTTTTTTTTTCAGATAGCTTCCGTCTGTGTCCATGAAATTAGGTTTTTCACAGAAGGCACAATATGGTCAGAATATGTTAAGCCTTTGGTGCGCACAGAAAGCTAACCGGATCTGAGTGGCACGCACTGGGCTGCCCTGTGTTTCTGCTTTGACTTGTGTTTAATAAAAAAAAAAAAAAATGAGTTGGAAAAAAAGCAGGAAATAATATTATGAATATGTGTTGATATTATAATGCTCCTGTGAGCATAAAAGGTCCGAGGGCAGAAAACCAGCGGGAATCTGAAGGGAAACGAGTGTCTTTGTGCACAGAGTGGAGAGCAGAGCAGATAGTGGTTTTAGACGCAGAACATCTTCAAAAACCTGAAATTCTTTTGTCCACAGCAAGAAGCACATGTTGGTTTTCAGACAGTAGTCCTTTTCTTCTAATGATGTGGCACACGGTTGAAATTCATACACCGACCCTGAAGAGAGAGAGAGAGAGAGAGGGGGAGAGAGAGAGAGAGAGAGAAACAATATTAACACTTGTGTAATTAAGATGCACCCCATATTTGATCACAGTTTTTCAAATAATGAATGCATTTTTTTTTCCAAATAAAAACTCATCTATTTGTTAATATTTAGCACAGTTATTTTCTTATAAATTAATTTGTACAAAGTTAATTTCTCCAAAATTGTTTAATAAGTATGATTTAATATTTTCCCATTTCATATCCATGTATTTCTATGAGAAAATAACATTTAAACATTTTATTAAACGGCTCTTCATAATAAAATATACTACAAAACCAAAGGAAATAATATTTAATTAAAAACAGCCTTCTAATTAGCAGCTACACAAATACAAACAACAAACAAACATAAAAACATATTTTTCACAACTAAATTTGTGGCCGCATTAATCCCCAACAATTTTGATACGTTGGTTGACACAAATTTGAATCAAGAAAGATAAAATAAAATAAAATAAAAAATTCTCCACGCAGCTGACAATGTATTTAAAGCAGAATCAAATGAAGCATCAACTGGTGAAACCTGCAGCAGGATTCCTGCTCCCTCGCTACCTTTCTGCCACACACACACACACACACACACACACACACACACACGCACACACACACACGCACACACACACACGCACGCACACACACACACGCACACACACACACCGGCAACAACAACATCTCAATTTAGTCCCCGACTGTGGTGGTCTCATCCCACACTGTGTGTATATGTGTGCGTGTGTGTGTGTGTGTGTGTGTGTGTGTGTGTGTGTGTGTATATGTGTGTGTATGTGTGTGTGTGTGTGTGTGTGTGTGTGTGTGACGGCTGTCCAGGCAGCTGTCTGAGCCTCTCTCGGCGCTGGGAGGAGGAGGAAGGCCTGTTCACAGACAGTGGGCGGACTGGCACCAAGAGGGAGCTCTAGCACAGCGAATACCCAACAGCCAGCAGGCCTCCAACCTGCCGCCCAGCCACAACTCCCTCTCTCTCTCTCTCTCTATCCCTCTCTCTCTCTCTGTCTCACTCATCTCTCCATCTCTGTCTTCCTCTCTCTCTCTCTCTCTCTCTCACTGTCTCTCTGTGTCTCTTTAAAGCTGACGGACCACACTGTAATTTACAAGTGGCCGGATTTGTTGGTATTTGTGTGTTTCCACAGTATGATCATTTCCTGTCATTACCACATCGGTTGCCATAGTAACGATGCAGGCGTGCGCACACGGTAAAAGGCCGCGTTTTCTGTCCAACAGAAACAAGCTAGTGACATGGAAGTTTTTTGCCGTTGCTTATCCCGGCTGTTCTGACAGCATTTTCTATTTGTGAGAGGGAGGCATGAAACCTCTTCATTTGTCCAGGTATCGCTTTTTCTGTTTCTGGCTCTCCTCCATGTTTTTTTGCTCTCTGCTCTTCTTCTTCCTCAAATATACGTTGCGTGTGCTCAGAGCGATGGAAAAAGACTAAAATCTGATCCGAGTTGCATTTTCAGAGATTAATCGCACTTCGAACCCTAACACCTAAAAATGTGGTGTAAATCGGATTCATGTGTTTTTTTTTTTGCAGTTCAGATTGAAGAAAAAGTATCTGACTCGTATCGAATATGCAAAAAAAAAAATCTGATTTGAGCTGCCTGTCTCTCTCTCCTGTCTTATCCCCTGCAGAGAAAACAAAGGCACATTCTTGCACAGTGCAGCCTCACACTGTCCAGGTGGAAGCCATGGACTTGAGGTGTTACGGGGCACAAATGACCCCCCCAGTAAGCTGGATCCTCTGCTGCACCCGGACTGCAAGAATTGAACAGGCACTCAGAGCTGTGCCATGTAATCTGGTGCCGGAGCTCTTACAGTATCTGCACTACAGTCTGGCTCGGCGGCACCGGTTGTGTGCGTGGACCGACTGTGACGAGGGCTTTAGACAAGCTGGAGAATCTTCCATTTCTCATTATTTGGCAAGGCTGGAGGGGGTTTGGTGGCGAGGGGGGAGGGGGGGGCTTTGCTCCATCTCTGCATGGTAAGCCCCTCGACGTGTACCCTCTGCAGCTAATCTCACACAGTCAACAAATAAGGCACATCAGATGCTGTTTTGGCCGTGGCCGTCAGAGCGGCTAAGTTCAGTGGATTTTGCGGGTTTAAGGCGCGGAGACTTTGGAAAAAACCAAAGTGCTCTCCGCGGCAGCAGGATGGCAGGGGAAGCAGGGGGATACGGCGCGAGGGCTAAGCAGGTGCGGCACAATACGGTCAAACCCATTCCAGGTCCCCCGTTCCCCGGATGAGCGGGGCCTGACTTGGCAGGGAGCGCCGCCTTGTAACTGGGCCATGTTGGAGAGACGGCGGCCCACCTGTGCCACCCAGAGTGGCAGAACAATAGTCTGAATATGTCAGCATGGAATGTCAGTGAAATCTCATCAGACGGATGGGAGCGTGACTGCGGATAGACGGGTGGATGAGTAAGGTAGAAAGATGGATAGGTGAAGAGACAGAGGGAGGAGGAGGGGGGGGGGGGGGAGTGGAGGGGGGGCTCGGTCAGAGAGAGGCAGCGTCTTCCAAATGAAGACTGTGATTAATAAGGTTCATTACAGTCACTCCATTGGGTTTGTATTGAAGTAAATGGAAATATATTGAATGGTGAAGTTTTTAATTATGCCAAACAAAACTTCAGATTTGGTGTTAATAGCAGCCACTGCTGATGTGCCCATGAAGTCCAGCATGACACACAGTAACACACAACTGTAGGGATTTTACACTTGGCTACAAAGGTACGAAAATTTTTGATTTGGGCTGTTTTTTTTGTTTTCGGAGGGAGGAAGGCATATAAGACAATTTTTGAAAGAACTCACAACCCAACAAAGGGCTAAAATGATGCAATTATTTACAGGATTCTTGCAAAAATTTATTCCAAAAACGATTTTCTTTCTGCAACATTCTTGAAAAAGGCAGGGCAGTCAGTGTGTCAGTTTAACGAGTGTCGGTCTCAGCGTTCGACATGACATGCTGGTGTCTCCAAACAGCATGTGCTGGATGCTCTGCCTCTCTGACCGCAGCTTTAGCCTCGTGAGCTGGAGCGGTGTTAGCGGTGTTAGCGGTGTTAGCTGTGTTAGCGGTGTTAGCGGCCCTGCCTCCGTGTTGACAGGAGCTGCAGAGGTCCACGTTCGCCCGGTCGGTCCGCACACAACATGTTTGTCACTTGGGCTGTTGGCTTGTACTTGAGGCAGCGCTCCAGAAGTGGAGTCTGCGTGTGATTTTGCATCTCATCTCATCTCATCTCATCTCATCTCATCTCTTGCTGTCGGCGCTCTGAACAGCTTGATTCCCCCGGCGCTGCGGCTCCCCGAGGAACCGTCTTGCACAAGAGAGTGAGATCCAGGAAATAGGCGGTGGCACCTTGAAGCTTGGACCAAACCCTGAGCCGTTTTATGGGCCTTTTTCTTGTAATGAAATACTGCAATAAACCTTAAATACACCGATTTGAATAATATGTATGTCCTTTAAAATATTGTTTGGGTGCATGATATTCTTCAAGGTCCTGAGGAATATCTTTGCTTCCAGTAGTTTAAATATTTGAGCCAAAAACATGAAACAATGCTTGTAAAATACAGTAAAAAAATAAATGTTAAACAGTAATATATGTGTCATATATGGGACCTAGTCAGAATTATAATTGGATCATCAGATAGTGTCATATAAAATCAGTTTTATACATGCACAGATGAATGGATTTCCACTAACTTAACACCTATAACGAGATAAAAGGAACAAATTGCGGGTCATTACTATTTGGCTTGTAACCCTCATTACACTCCTCAATTTTACATTATCTATGTGCCATTTCCCATTGCATGGCTTTGTTGTTTTGACTTGGGACAAAATCCCTTCAATTCACAAAGTCTGAAAGGTCATATGATCCTCTTTCTCAGAACTTCACAACTGGCTTACTGGTTTTCAGCAAATACACAATATATGTGAATACTAATAGTTTACAGCATTCAGTTCCAAAGTGAACTATATATTGCTTCTGCTGAATGAATTGATTTAAACACCACGCTTTGTCCAAGTAATTGCCTGAAATGAACAAGGACTTTGTCTCTATTATTGACTCAGTTACAGTAAGTTGGTCCAAACTTAATGGGACCCTATGAGCAGTGGAATCTACTGAAACTTTAAATCCTATGAGCTTTGGAAGCGATTCTATTCTGACATGTTCTGTGTGCATGAAAAGCTTCTAACGAATGGCCGAAGGTTGCAGCAGTCCTCATCCTCCATCTTGCCAAGGAAATGGAAAGTGAACATTATTCACATTTTCATTTGTCACTGAATCCTCTCGCTGTGTACAGGTGCTGCACCTGAGGGTTTAGTACAACTGCTGCATGGTGGATAGTGCCAAAACTGTCCTTTCACCTTAACATCATAACACCGACACATTCTGGATGAAACGCTTATGAAACTATATGCAATACTACTGGGAGACCCAGACAGTAGGTTGGGGGTTGGTAGGATACAGGACATGTAAATTGTACTTGCAGTCTGTACTAGCACACTTTTTTTTTTTTTACTTTTCTTCTATAAAAAAATAAACAAAACTGAAAATGAACATTAAGTTGGTGTGTGTTTATCTATTCATGACGCCTGTTCAGAACCAATTTTAAATACGTCTCCTCCACAACTTTTGGGAGACAAATAGCTGGAAATAAACACAGCTGATAGCGAGTTAGCTTTCTTCCAAATGTTTGTATTGGCTTGTCGTATTAATTGATTGTATATTGTTTGTCACATTTATCATATCAAGACAAAAAGTTGCACGATAAATCATCCATTTAGGTTGCAGAATGAATCTCCCATCTGGACCGTAGTGTGAAAATGCTTGCAAGCATGAGAGTTGTAATCCAGTTGCAAGATGCTTATTTTGCAATGATAAGCTACAGGCTTTGAAAGATTTTATTACCAGAACAGAGACTTTTTTCCACATTAGGGCTTTGCAGCCTATACAGTAGCTTAGTTAATCTAGGGCTTACTTAATCCAACAGGAACGAGCAGACTACACTCCTCAACTTATTCCAATACTTGTTTGTTGTATTGACAAAATGCTCATTTAATGTGCAGGACAGCTTATTCATATTGGAAAATACATATATTGTATTACAGAAGTCCCACTTTGTTCCTGCATGATTGCTGAACAACTGCTTTGGCTCGATCCACACTAGGAACGGTTTCGGAAAATCAAGTTTTGCTCTCAGTGGCCTGGTAACTATTTGGTTGAGAAACACTGGAATTGTGTGTTCTACATAATTTGTTTCGACTGGATAACATTCAAGATAGAACTGGCTGCAGTATTAATGAAGAATAGCTGCAGGATGAATAGATGAAATACATTTGCATTTGTGTTTCTCTCCATGTATGTAAACGCAGCCCTCAATGTGTTTTCTGACTATTAATTACAAGTTAAATGAAAATGAAGTCATGCTGGACTTATGCCTGGGTTTCAAATGCCTAAGCCTAACCTCAAGCAGAGATTAAAGTAATTTTATTGAACGCACCGTCATTAACGTAGATCCCAAACCAAACGCACATGTCATTGGACGTTTCTTAGTGAGAGTAAGCCGTTAAGTATCAGCTCACAGCGCCTCGGCGAAGGTGTGAACCGTGCCATTATCAAACCAACAGCCTCTGTCTCCTGAGGTACCGGTGGACTTTAATGAATCACAAAACTCCAAACAGTGTCAGCGTCCCCGACGTCTCGCTGCCTTCCACTCCCTGCCTGTCGAGCCTCAGCCACCAGACATGTGTTCTGTTTTACTCTGTGTCCTCTGCCACATATTGAACAAATTAAAAGTTCAAGATGGAGGGAGAGGCACAGCTGCAAGGGGACAGAGGAGAGTGCCAGAGTGTGAGCAATCCTCCATACACGAGGCCGGCCCTCTTCTCACAGCCCCTCGTCCACACACTGCCCACATAGCGCTGCCATCTGGCCTGCTGGGAAATCAGAGCCACCTGAGACTCGGCCAAATACATGATGCTCGCTGACAACTCGGGCATTTCTTCTCATAGTAAAGAGATGAATAAAGATTATACAAGCACATAAGGTGCATGGGGGAAAAAAACATGTCAGTTAGTCCTTTCACTGCTGTAAAGTTTAGCGGAGATCTTGTAAGACGCATGGAAAGAAGTGATGCCTTCAGGTTTTCCTCTCATTCCAAAACAAAAATGGTTTCCATCTACACCGTTTTTACACCACTTTATTAGGTACACCTCCCCATTTATGCAAACAACTGGCAGTGAATCACATATGAATGAAGCCTGCAGGCAGGGTGGAGAAGTTCAGTTAGTGTTTGAGTGAATGTTAGAATGAGCAAAACGCTGATTTAAGCCTCTTTGACTGTGGTTGGTGCAAGCTTGGTGTTCCTAATAAAGTGGACACCTATTATAGACGGCTGTGCATCGCAGGGGCAGCTGCCAGGTATCCGTGAGAGTAAGCCTCACACTATGCCCAAGGCTAGTATTTAATGCTAGTGTTGATTTAGACACAGCGGTAATCCTCATGATTCAGATCCTGTGTAATAACAAGAAGCCGTTCACAAGAGATTTGCCGTCATAATTTACAAGGATATAAAAAAATCCCACGTCTGACGCCATATTTACAGCGCAGGCCTTTCAAACAGCAACACTGGAGGACTTCTGTGGGAAAGAAAGCGGCACATGACAGGCGATCGAGCTCCGATCGACCCCGGGGGACAGAGAGGGAGTGAGGGACGACTCGCAGTGAAAAGTTATGCTAGCAGGAAGAAGCACACGGGCTACAGACTGTCAGTGGCTCTCGGTTCCTCAAGGATAGGAGAATATTTTACAGAGGAGAGAAAGGGAAACGACAGGTGAAGAGTAAGGGTGTGATTACATCTACAGTTCAATTTCTTTGGTCCGAACCATAGTGCAAAAGTTGACGTTGCATTTTTGTATTTGATGTGTTTAGGTTTGCACTATAGCTTGTATACTGGACAGAGTTTGGTAATCTGTCATTCTGCCAGGATGGAAATTGGTCCCTCCTGTAACTTTAGCTAAGCGTGATGGATTTGTCTGCGCTCCTTATACCCATAATACCTTGCATTTTGGGGTAATTTCATGTAGTTGGTTTAGATTATGTTTCCCCATTTCTAGCGAACCGTACCGCAATCTGCTTAGAAGAAGAAGCGGAAGAGAACGGCTTAGAAGAAGAGGACCAAGACTTGTTTCAGGCGTCTCGATGCTGTTATTTGGTGCCACCGGAGTACAAATGGCAAAGTTCTCACCTGGACAAACGAACCGAACTAAAGGAAACGCTCCCGAGTTTGAATAAACCTCTCCAAACCAGACCTGGCACATCAATCCAACCTGCCTCAGATCTCCAATGGTGGGAAGATCTTCCTATCTCAGAGCTTCTCCTCATCTTCCATCGTGTTATTAAAAACAAAATAACTCTCTCTCTCCGCTACCTTCTTCCCCTGCTCGCCCCTGATCTTGTTCCTTTATTCTTCTGTAAAATGAACGACTGAATGAGAGCTGCTGAATCCTTGAGTTGGTTTAAGGAGCACAAAACGTTCCTTTTTAGCACTGCTTTTACCCGAGTTGCTGTTTTATTCTACTTTTCCTACTGCACTTTGCATTATTTTATTTCATCTTATTTCATTTTAATCATTTCATCTCTTTGTAATACTGATCTCTCTGTGAAGCATTTTGTGTTGCAATGATAGCGTATGAAAACGTGCTATACAAATAAAGACTGATTGATTGGTTAACTGAATTAATGAATGAATAAGTAAGTAAATTACTAAACAAACAAGCTAACAAACAAACAAACATATAACCCTTTTTCTGCCTGCCTCTTATGTCTTTACCTTTACAATACCTGAGTGGGGACGATCTAGAGAGCTGTGGCTTTGACTACAACTATCTTTGTTATATTTGGTTATTTTGGCTTGTACTGTTGCACTTACTACATGTAGATCTGCCTAAAATTGAATTGTAAACCTGGTGTAATGTGACTGCCCACCCCGTCCCATACATCATGCAGCACCAGCAGCCTGCCAGACAGCAGTGACATATCTGTTACAGGTTAAGCAGTTGGGCCAAGCCATGACAGCAGCATTTCTACAGCTGACAGCAACCGAGTCTCTGCTGCAAAACGGGAGGTAAGGGAGATTTGGAGGCCCGATCCGGTTCAGGAGCCTGATCAATTTCTAAATGGCCAAATTATTATTTTTGTTTCAGTGCATGTGAGCAAAGAGCAAGCTTCAAACACTTGATAACAATGCTGCTAAATGGCCTTTTTGATGGTGCTGCCTTAGAAAATAGCCAAACTGTTTCTTTTTGGGAGAATTAGCATCTTAACTAGTGACTGATTCTGAATAGTGCATGCAAAAAAAAAAAATATTCTGTATAAACTCTATATAGACTACACATAATATAGCTGAAAATATTGTTGTTTTGTCAAACACACGTCAAAAGCAAACATAACATTCAGTCCTTGATGTAATGTAATACTTTATTCATTCCTGTAGGATGCATAAAGTTTTACCCCCCTACCCCCCTTCCACAGGGAGGTCAAAGGTCATGGTCAGCTTCAGACCAGTAACCCAAGTCCTCCAGTTGAAGGCCTCCATACTCACTAAGCCACTCTGCTGTCCCATATATAATAATGTAATAGATGCATCACCTGTCCTGGGTGCTATTACCATATTTCGAAGAGCAAAAGGTTTGTTCGGTATGTTGAGGAAGAAATGGAAAAGTATCTATATGAAGCAACATTCCTATATGCTCACTTCATATGTAACGTTTGACCCATATTTATTTAGTGCCTAAAACTCAAGAATACTGGATCTGCTTCACCATTATGATAAAATTAAAGTCTAAAAGTAACATCTTGTGTGTTTCTCACAGAACTGCGAGCCTGGAATGTGCGAATGCCCAAATCTCATAAAAAACACTGACAAAATTATAACTTGTTGTCTTCTATAACAGTGATTCTCAACCTTTTTCACAATCTAATTGTGTTAACTTCTTGTAAATTAAATAATGAAGTTTAACAATTCGATCAATTTGCTGGGGACCCCCTGGAACCCCCTCAAGGACCCCTGGTGGTCCCCGGACCCCACGTTGAGGACCACTGTTCTAGAAGAAGATGCTCACCTCTTATTACGCCATATCTCCTGAAAGTGCTACAACTATAATTATCATTGGTTGTTCAGTCTTGTTCATATGACCGTATACTTTTTGACCAATAGCTTTATTATATTCTAATCTGTATTAACATAATCATGAATATTCAACACTATACTGTACTATACTCCAGATTTTGAGTTCCTTGGCTCCTAACCTGCAGATTGAATAAATCTGTCAGGCTGCCACTCTCATCCTGAGTTTTCTTCCATCGTTACTTGCAGCTAACTGATTTAGCAAACCTCTTCAGCTGTATCTATCACCCAGGGATATGAACATAAAAACAAAAACAAAAGTGATTGTGATAAAACATAAGGCTATGCCTCCTGTGGCAGGGTGGCCTAGTGCAGTGATTCTCAACCTTTTTCATACCAAGGACCGCAAATTCAGCACACATTAGGGCCACGGACCCCCATTTGATGAGATTTTGTCTCTCGGACCCAAATCTGAGAATATTTTTATTGTTAGATATAGATTTTATCCAGAATTCCATGACTATCTGTATTGTAGGTAGAGAGATAACAGTGAAACTATGATCAAAACAGTCATTCTTCTTTGTTAACTTCTTATAAATTAAATAATGGTGAAGTTTAACAATTCATCCATTTTCTGGGGACCCCCTGGAACCTCCTCAAGGACCCCTGGTGGTCCCCGGACCCCACGTTGAGAACCACTGACCTAGTGTTTAGTTTCTGTTCCCTTGTTTCCAGTCGAAGCGTCCTTCAGCGAGGCACCGAGCCCCTACCTGCTCACTCAGTCACTCAGTCACTGTGGATAACGGTGCCAGCCAAATACGGAAAATGTAAATTGCAAAATGCCTCTTGACTCTGTATCAGTTGTCTGCTGGTCCAAGGATAAGTGGCGACTCCTGAAGCTTGAACATTGACGCTGCGGTACTGTAGGTGCAGCTGTTTCCTGCCTGGGCATCCTGCTCACTCGCCCCCCCCCCCCACCCCCCCACCACCCCGCCCCCTCCCTTGGTTTTGTCAGAGTAAGTGCACATCATTGGCAGCTAAAAGCTCTGGGCACCGTCCCTCTGGTTGTTCCAGAGAAATGCCAATCGTTTTGGCGTCGACGGGGCTCTCACAGACGGTGCAGGAAGGCACAGATGGCACTAATGGACGAGCAGAATCCAACCGAGGGACCGGGACAGAGCCACACCGGAGCGCCGTCCAAATAACTGTAGTGTGAATGTACTGTATGGCCAACGTGCCGCTCTGCTCTAGCAGGGGCTGATGCCACGGCGATGCAGCATAAAGAATTTAAAATGATAAAATAATCATAAGAGGAGGAGAGAGGAGAGGGAGAACGTGGGTGGATCAGGATGGACGGGTGCCAGGAGGATCAGACAGAGGAGAGATTGTTCTTGGGCCGATATGTACTGAAGTGTGTTAGACAGGCCTTGTCCAAATCCCCCCCCCCCCCATACAACTGGGTTTACATCTAACTGAGTGACTGAGACACTCTGTTTATAAAGACAGAGATACATTATAGACATGCATGCTCCTGTGATACAAAGGCACTTTTACACTACTTGTAAGCTAGCTGATACCCCAGACTTACATTTAGACTTTTTCATCACCCAAAATTTTCCCTCCATTTCCCATGTTAACGCCATACGCCAAGGACATAACGTTAGCTGTGCAATGCATTCACAAAAAACACTCTTTATGTCCACCTCTTCTTTAGCTAGCAGCGCTAAACAGATGCTTGTAGGAAGAACTGGTCACACCTTTTGCAAGTGCTAAGAGGCCACTGAAAACCTGTTTGGAGCACAGTGCTCTTTCGCTAAAAGTTTAAATACTTTTAAAGGATCATGAGCCTGTCAAAAATGCAAGTAAGCCGGGGGGGGGGAAGGTGTGGGCGAGTGGGAAAGACCAGAGCATGTATGATGACGTGCAAAGTTTTGAAAACCACCGAAACAACACAGATCAGTCAAAGGTTTTTCAGCTGCTAGTTGGCGACAGTAAGCCGTGATTTGCACAGAAAATCCAGGAAAAAAAAAAATATATTATGTGATGATGGATGTGTTTCATCAAAAAATTGCCATGAACATTGATTAACAGCTAAAAGAAAACAAGAGTTTAAGGTTTCAATCTCCTTTAGGTTCTATCGCTTTTACCACCAACACATGCTAACCTCCCAGCGCTGTCAGGAACCTGCAACAGCGCCGCCATCCCGCTGAAAATAAGAAGAAGAAGAAGAAGAAGAAGAAGAAGAAGAAGAAGAAGCCAGTTCTGGAACGAGAGGCTCCCGGTGGACACACAGCTGTTCAGCGTCCCAAAAGCTCAGATCTGCAGTACAATACACTTAGACGTGTACTTAAATATGGACCCAAAACACAGACCCAAAATAAAGAGGCCATTTGTTAATTTTTTCCCTTCTCGGTGCCATGGCGTATCAGCGTCCACAGAGCGCCAGTGGGCTCATCTGTACTTTTAATTCATGTGTCATCTCCACAACTCATCCTCGCGGAAAGGCCAGGAGAGACGCCACAAAAACACAAAACTACACAAAAAACATAAGCTTGCATAATGTCTCCAGGTCCCGGCCCCACCGACAACAGAACACACACATCTACCTAAACCCTGCCTCTTGTTTCTGGCTCAAATCGGGAAATGTGTAATGTATCACCGTGAAATTTGTTTTGATGATACACTGTTATGCTACAATGGAATGAAACTGCTTATTTGATGTCCAAGCTCAGGCTTTTTTAGATGCATACCTGCCACAATTGATATAATAATAATGGTCTGATACTGTGACACTTCACTGATTCCTGATGGAGAAATTTTGGGGAGATTCTGGGGGATTGAACCCAGGCCCTCCAGTTGACCTATACAAGCACAATAGGAAACCTGCACACTCTCAAGAAAATGAGGATGTTAGTTGTTGTTGTTTTATGCAAGATATGAGTCCTTTTTATGTACAAAGTGCAAAAAGTGCAAGGTGCAGTATAGCAAACATTTCAGTGTACTAACCGTTATAAGATGTGCAGAAGAGGGTTGTTTCCTGCTTTGCACCTCGCACATTTTGCACTTACTTCAAAGTAAAATGGACCCATATCACGCATAAGAAACCTTTAATCCTCATTTCTGGATTGGTGCGCAGGTTTTCTCTGTCTTACTACACTGTGATGCCAGCAATGAACGTGGCTGTCTATATTACAAACAGCAGCCACAGTGATGGGTTATATCACAAGGGAACACATAGGGAAACATAGGGACATTTGTTTGGTTTCATTATGTTACATTTTGCTTTTCTTTGATTGGAGGGAAAGCAGCTGCCGCAGTGCTGATGGTTGTTATCACACTCATATTTACAGAAAATCCTAATTTACCTTTTAAAATTTTAATTTATTTAGATTTAGCTCCTCTTGCCTCTTTGCTGCAAAAGGTATTATTCTAGAAACTTGTATTTAATTAAAATAAGTTTATTCTGTGGTTCATTAGCTGGCACTGAGGTAGCAGTGGTTTTTTTTCTGGGGTCCACATAAACACAGCATAGTACACCGGATGTGTAAAATATATAAGTAAATAAAAACTAAATATATGAATACAGAAGGAAATAATTCACCAATCAAATAAAAAGAAAATGTAACATAATGAAACCAAACAAAACATTTCTGAGCACAGTAGAGTCCTTTCAAATTTCAAGGTGTACGCATGTTTTTATGTACAGGGACAGAGAGAGTGTGTGTGTGGGTTTTACAGGTTTTTAATTTATTCTAATGTCGCAAAAAACTGAAGCTTGAAAATGTCAAAATCACATTCAGCATTTTGTATTTTAGTAGAACTAAAGTGATTAAAATTTCTCAATAAAACGGACCCATTTCTCTGGCGTTCAGTCATGACTGCAATCAACGAGACTTTGATGAAACCGTTGACTTGTAACTAGATATCCCTGCTTGTGATACAGGACTTGTTATTGCAGCGGTCCCTCCTGTCTGCATCTTTAATCAGACAGCCAATGACATAATATTTTTTGTTCTATTAATAGGGGTAAAAAAAAAAAAAAAAAATCCTTCCAAATCAAATAAATATCCATTTGGGCAAAAACTGTGTTGCCTGAAATTAATCCGTCAATATTTAAAAAAACAGATGATTCTATCCTCAAAAAAAGAAAAAAAATCTTGTAAACAAAAGTCTGAAGATGACTCATTACCAACAATGTGCTTTACCTTGCCAGTAATCTTTTGTTTTCAAGTGTTGAATATCTCATTTTGGAATGAAACTCTTTGATTGGCCTCAATTTTTGGAATGTGTGCCTGTATGTGTGTGTGTGTGTGTGTGTGTGTGTGTGTGTGTGTGTGTGTATTACTACTCCTATTCCCTGCATGGTTCCCCCTTTTCTTCCCTCCACCAGCGGCATGCTGGACGGGGTCACATGCGATCTGCTCTGAGCGGAGATGCAGGCCATGCGACAGGGAGGGCCAGTAATTGGAGTGAGCTGTCAAGACGGGGCGGTGTGTGTGTGTGTGTGTGTGTGTGTGTGTGTGTGTGTGTGTGTCGTGCCGTTTGGACACAGTGCTGTGCACGTGCCAGGGCGGCTCCCCTCCTACAGGGTGGCACATATTAAAGTCCCTGATGAGACTAATGCAGGAGGAAATGGCTTTGGCTCTGCGCCCCGGCAAGAGGTGAAAGGGAAGCCTGGATTAGAGCGGCCCAACCTGAAGCTGCAGCACTTGGATTCCCCAAAAAAAAAAAAAAAAAAAAAAAAAAGGAAGGAAGCAGGTTGATTCGGATGTGCTTGCCTCCCCTGTGTGTTATTTTGAATTGTTAAGTTTTTTAATTGTTCCACAGGGTTTGATTTGCAATGAATATTCATATTTTCCCCATTTACTTAATGATGGTAAAAATTGTTTTCTGTTTTCCAAATCAAAAAAAAGGAACGGCTCATATTTGTATCATTACAGAATCATTGACTGTAAGGTCCTTAAAACGCAATTAGCGAGGAAGAGATCTCATTTCTGCTTTAAGAGTTAATCAACAAATTAAAGATGCAGATTTGCAGCTAATGACGTGCCAGAAACATGCAGCGCTTTCTTGCAGTTGACATGATTAACTACAATTACAAAAGGTAAAACAAAAGAATTAATGGCTAATTCCATCTAATCAAAGACACAATGGAGGTAATTGCATTGATGAAATAAGACGGTTATTTCTCAGACGATTTTGGTTATTTTATCTTGGTCGATACATGAACATCTGTAGCTGCCTTATTAGTATAAAGACAGAAAAGTTACTTCTAAAACACATTTATGATGAAGTCGCCATGTTTAAACATCATATTCAATCATTTTCCATTTAATTTACTTAGGATATCTAGATTTTTCCTCTTTTATTTATTGCTTAACCTCCTCTTACAACATCTGTTTATTCATGCTTTGCATTCAACTGGTTGTTTTTTTTTGTTGTTGTTTGTTTGTATTTAAGCAGGGAAGATTTGCTGAGCATGTATGTATTTTTCCAGCAGCGCCTCGCTTCACATCCATTCAGCTGCACTCGTCTCTACAAAACCTGCTCCTGGTATCAGACTGGAATCTTTTGACAGAATTTGCATAACCCCATAACCATATGAAGTGTTTTCATCCAAAATGAGATAGCTACAGAAGAATTCAAAAGAATGAAACCTACACACCTATTCTATTTTTTTAACCCAAAATTAAAACAAAATAATATTCAATTTAAAGGAGCAGTCCTTGTTTGACAAAATTATAAAACCTTTACTGGCCTCCTCTATATTTCAGAAATATTTAATGAAGAACTTCAAGAGATCATTTTCCCCCCCAAAAAAACTAATGTACAGCATTTTGGAAATTAACTCTTCCCATGCATCTGTATTGCAGTGCTGTATACTGTATATATTCCAAAGGTGTTCTGCTTATTTAGCAGAGCTCTGGTTGATTTACACTACAGGTGCTGGGCACATAACTCACAACCAAAATCTGTCTTCATGTTCAAAGTTAAATCTGATTTTACAGCAAAATTCGAGCTTTAAATCTCGACGGCAGAAAAGTTGTTATTTATGTGGCTGTAAACTAACAGGGTGTAAATATGAAAGAGCAACAGGGGCTCGCGCCGCTCGGCGGAAAGGCTCGGCGATAAAACATCTTGTTAGCTCTACTGAGGAAAATATGCTTATCAAGCCGCATGTTAATATAAGCAGTAAATAATGTGATCATCGGCCGGCGATGCTGGAAATATAACAGCGTGAAGGAGCCTGAAGCCACGCTGACTACTGGGAGGTGTTGTTGTTTTTTTAACTGTGAGAACTGGGTTAATGTGACCTGAGCAGGGAAGACATGAGCTGGTCAGAGCGGCACACACACACTGGGCCAACCGACGACAGGCATTTTACTGCAAATGCAAATCTACCAAACACACACACACACACACACACACACAGAGACAGACACAGACAGCACACAAACACACACAGCTGCAAAAAGACAGGGGAATGCAGATTCATGTATGATAAATCGACACACAAGGCAAACTAGACAGACTAGACTATACAGAGTTTAAAGTCCCATTTTTTAATTTGCATTTCTGCTGAACTGTTACTGATGAGAATTGTTGGGGAAATTTCAGTGCTTGCCCTGTTTTCAGCCAGGAGTGCAGCAGCAAAGAGAGCTGCAAAAGATAGTTTTGTGTGCTAATTTGCTATGCTAATCTGTATAACATTCACCAATTAATTATCTGATGTACTAATGTAGGACCGATGCAGGATGAATGCATGAAAGGGGCTTCTATCACGGCTACCCATGTACAAACAGATAAAAGAGGTGTTCGATACACATCACGCATGTTATTTCAATGGCAACAACCACTCCCATGTTCTCTCAGTCTAGGTATTAGTAGATACACCTCAGATACAGACAGTAAGAGTGCTCAGATATGGTGCGATACCCGTTTCTTGAACCACATGTATCCCTACTGGCATGGGATCGAATCCTGCCACAACCTTTTCCACGACAGTATGTTTCCCTCGCTCTGCCTCCCTCTCAGCTTTCCTAACTAAGGAGGAAACACTGAGAATCAAGGAACATACATCAGCAAACTAATAAAACTCCTAACTTCACTCCTAACTGACTTTAATAGCTATCCAGTAAAACAACCCCACTTCCTCTCTCACACCAGTCATCCGTATTGAAGATTCCCCTGCAAGTGTTTACATGAGCGCTAAATAAAAGGAGCGCATGGTGTGCGTTTACATGCTCCACAGTATGTAGTCAGAATAAAAGTCTCTGACATGCGCAAAATACTGAATCCAGCACTCCAGCATGGGCTTACGCTTTTAAAAGATGGACCTGCGTTGGGCGCTTGGCACCATTATTACCATTATTTACTGTTGTTCTTTATGATGAAGCAACAGTTTTATCAGAACATATGACTCCAAAAGTGTCAGCAATAGACGTTTTGTTTTGCACCTGCAATGATTGGGTCAACTTGTAACTGTCACCAGCATACGCTGAAACTGGCACAGGTGGGTGGAGTCAGCACTTGATATAAAAACGGGCTACGCTGCCTACGTCAAGCCCAAGCGCTCCGGCATTCATAACAAGTGCATCCATTCAGCCATCCATTCGACCCATGACCTTTCCAAAGTTATCATCTCCGATCCCCTCGGAGCGGGAGCACAAACGAGGACAGGAGGCGATTATCGAACCCCAAGAACGTCAAGTCGATACTGGTGTGCTTGTGGAGAACGTTCCCCTCCAAGTTGTCTTGGAAAAAACGAACTCCTCAAGAACGAATTCCTCAAGAACGCAAGTGGAGAGAATACATGTTTACAGTTTGAGACGGGCAGTCAGTGTGCAGGATTTACTGAGTTTGAGTCTGATGAAAGGTTTTCACCAATATTGTACTTGATCCATGGACCAAAGATGACCTGGAACTCTAAGACACCTTATTCAGAAATCCATTTTGGACGCTCCTCTCTCTTAAGCAATTCATTGCAGCCTCTACGATTTGGAAATTGCATAAGTTTATATTGGGATTTTGATTCTTTTTTCCATTAATTGTTAAGCTCTACTTCTAGGATCTTTACCCGTCCTCTGTCCCCTACGTTCAAACGCATCGTGGACGCAACAATGCATATTGAGAAAGCCCCAGGGTGCCACATACTGTAGGTAGCGGAGGGTTTGGAGTGTGTCACACCTAAATCCTTCCTGAAAACACAAATGTTGTGGTGCCTGAGCATCTGCTTTCAGGGATCCACCCTCTTCAAGCTGCACTGCAATTCACATGGCCATCCTTAGCCAGCGCTCTTGGCTAAAATCATGAAATAAAAAGCGACTATGAACTGGAGTCAACTCTGTTTGACCTGGGAGTTGGTGGAAGAATGGGGGTGGGAGTCTTGATTCACGACGTAATGAATCAGCGCGCAGCACGCTAAAGCCTTCCCCGAGGCCCAACAGTGAAATTAACAGGTTTGGCAGGCCGGCGCTGCCTTCTCCGGCGGCCGCTGAGCGCTGCCTTTTGCGAGAGGGCGGGCTCTGCCTCTTTGTCTGAATGGAGACGCATCTTGGGCGGACTGTTTGTTTGGAGAAGGGGTGTGAACGGCATGGAAGTCCATCAAATCAATTAGAGTCTTATGCGGAGACGGGCCCGGCTTGGCCTGGGCTGAGGGAGCTTGGCCCGATCCTTTGTGAGGGGTTATGTGAGTCAGAGTGTTACCGCAGCCAACACTCATGACTAGTGTATTCAAAACACCAGTATGAGCAGAGGGGGGGGTGAAAAGCTTGCATATGGCCAGAGCCAGCGTGTCACATTTGGGCTAGGGTTCACATCGGGCCCTGCTGCTCACACCACTGAACTCGTTTGACGATCGTTGAACGCTGTGTTTGGGGGCGAGACTTACCAGTAGGGTTGCAAAGGGGTGGAAAATTTCCGGTAAATTTCCGGAAAGTTTCCGGTAAATTTCCATGGGAAGTTAAGCTGGGGAATTTTGGAAATATTCCAAATTGGAAACTTTCCATGGGAATTATGGGAATTTATGGGAATTTATGGGAATTAATGGGAATTTATGGGAATTAACTGGGAATTGAGGGTAATTTAATGGAAAGGTATCATATCCAAGCATAAATATTTGTTTTGTTATAAGCAGACATCCATCCAAAATAATACAATTAAAACAGATTTATTTGTAAGTAGAACTTTATCAAGTGTTAAATATTTTATTGAACAATCAATTCTTTCATTGAAGAACAAAAACATGAATGTTGAGTTAAATATTACTCATCCCCCCGACCCAACCCATTCAAAAATTAACAAAAATGCACAGGAATGCACAGTGCATGTAGGCATGTAGGGGGCGTGGTCTCAATAGCCCTGCAGTAAGCAGTGTGCTGTGTGTGCATGTGATTGAGGAATAGCATAGATATTCAACTGTACTTGCATGATATCTGGTTGTTTTAGTCAGGATTATGCTAAAATATATTTTCCCCAACTATATTTAAGTTCCCTATTAAGAGCACACCTTCAATTTCGTAAATTCCTGGTTTATTCCCGTTTATTCCCATAAATTCCCGTTAATTCCCATAAATTCCCGTTAATTCCCATGGAAAGTTTCCAACTTTGAAAATTCCCGGAATTTTGCAACCCTACTTACCAGCTTATGAATGCTGGGTAGAAAACAGCGATGTATAGAGTGAACACAGTGCAGTAGAAGCCCTCCCTCATTAGGGCTGGGCGATATGGTTGAAATCAATATCACGATAATCATAAGGATTTTTCTCGATATCAATATATATCACGATATGGTTCATGTATGCAAAATCATGTTGAATAATCAAACGAATGTTCATCTCATTGAACCGAATGGTAATGTTAGGTGTGATGTCAAACAAAACAGAAATATTCAAATAATATTCCTACCATACCTCATTTTATGAGAGTTTTTAAGTAAAATTTGCTCATCATCATCAATTTAGACAGCAGAAATGTGTCACGATATCAAAATATCTTCATATCATTACAATATGATTCCACTGAAAGACGATAAACGATAATATTGAATTATCGCCCAGCCCTATCCCTCATGCATTTATCCTGCATCTATCCTTGACTAGTATAGCAGAAATTGTTCCTTGAATGTTCTGCAGTTGAACCAAATTCATATTTTGTAAAAGGAAATTCAAATGCCTCTGAACCAGGAGTGGATCGTCCCTTGTGACTTTGGGAAAGAGAGAACAAAACTCGACTTTTCCAAACACTTCCTCTTGACGATGGAACCGGTAAGGCCGCGGCCACACTGATCCGTTGTGTCTGTCCGTCTCCGTTCATTTCAATTCATTTTCAATGAGAGCTGTCCGTTGTCCGGGCATCGCTGATGACACGTCCGTCTCCGTCAGATTTCCGTCTGTTTTGACGGCCAGAAAGTTCAAGTTGAATTTTTTCTGGACGGACGGATTCGTCACCGCAAATCAGAGGCGTTTTTTTTTAATAGCGTTGACATTCCAAAACAACTCAACGGACAGAATTCTATCTGTTAGTAATTCTGTCCGTTTTCTGACAGATCAGTGTGGCTGCAGCTTAATACTGTGGCAATAGTTCAGCAAACATCATATAAACATTTGAATAAAGAATTGTCTGCCGTACTAATGCAGGATAAGTGCAGGATAAATGCATGTTCTGAGAAGAAGAAGAAGTGACTGTTGACCTGGCCAGCATCTGATAACAAGGCATGCATATGGTTATTTTGCATGCCTTTGTGATGAAAGGACAATCGGCAAAGTTCGCTGCTGTAGGTATGGATGGATGGATAGATACCTAGATGTATAGATTTATAGATGTATAGTCAAATTCCTTTCCATCTTCTTTCATCTAGGTAAACACACCTTTTAATCTGCAAAGTAGAGTTTTTAAGGCTGATAGAAATCTTAATGAGGTAAATTCATTGAATAAATCATAGTAAGTAGCAACAGACTGATAGAAGTTATCTGAGGATAGTGATATTGTAAGGCGAAAAAAAGCATCAAAGAATGCATTTCTGAAAATATACCATATTTTATATTAGTTTTTTAAAGCTTTAGGTTCAGGACTTACTGGAGCTCATAGTTTACCCACATTTTTATTTACTGCTACATCACTGCTTCTAGTTCACCTTGATGGTCGTCCAATCAAATAATCCAATTTCCTCTCTGTCACTAATCAGGTTTTTCTGGTGATCCTCTCCATCTCAGTGTCAACTAACAACCTCGCATCGTCTAAAGCAATGGAGCCTCTCTCACCCGGGCCTAATACTTCGAAACTCATTTATTGTGATTCCCGACATCTCGATATGTGCAGATATTTGTTGACTTTCTAGTTTTGCGCCGACCGAATACAAACAGAGAGTCTATTCTCACTCTTCTCCAACATGTCCGATTTTCTTTCTCTCTCGATGTGTGGATGCGACAGACTAAATTTATTCCGCTGTGGGCAAATGACAAGGGGTTACATGGTACTGGCATTGCCTTTGATGGCGATGGGTGGTGTGTGAGTGTGTGTGTGTGTGTGTGTGTCTTAGGACAAGAGGCAAATGGTTGGTGGTAGTTGGAGGTAGGTGTGTGTGTGTGCGTTTCGAGACTTCGAGAAAGGGAATAATTTCCTTGAATTTGAAAAATATAACTTCCTTGAAAAATATAACTTCCTATTCATATTTCAAGATTTTCCTCTTCTCTCCAATGCAATGAAACTTCCAGTAGTGCTTGGTGAAGAGGAAAACAGTTTCCCAGCATGCTATAAACTCAGAAATATGTGTTAATATATTTAATCTATTTCTGATTTCAATTTTGTTTTATTGTCTCTACTGATAGTAGCAACATATTATAGCTTAGTATCTATTGTCTGTTCTGTAGATTGGTTACCTAAGTCAATTTGTACCACTTCAAGTCTTGTATTCACTGAGTTTTGTTTCAAATTTTCTGTCTCTATGATGAACTTAAAGGGTAAATGTATTGTTTCTGTTCCATTCATGCCAATAAAGCTTACTTAAATTGAATTGGTTTGTGGTGGAGGGCAGACGTGAGTTAGGTAGTGTGAGAAATATTAGGCCAAAAAGTAAGCTAGAGCCTATGAAATCCCTATTGGCCCATTTTGAGATTTTGTGGTGTGTGTGTGGTCATGTGGGAGGAGGGAAGACTGTTTTGTGTGTGTGTTCGTCGTGGAGGAAGGGGGGGGACTGTATGTGTGTGTGTGTGTGTGTGTGTGTGGTGGAGTGGGATGGGCCTATTAAATGGAGGCTGACAAGGAGTAATTATTCTAATGCAGTGGCTCCCAGACTAAACAGGAGTGGAAGGGGCTGCGGTGTCAGATGCGAGTCATTAAAGCTGACAGGAGCTGGATCCGTCCGCGGCAGCTGCCCGGCTCCCAGGTGGGCTGACCCGCGCCGAGGTTTTCCGCCCGTTACCGGGTGCCCGCTGGTGGCGAGGGCGGGCGAGGCACGGCAGGCCGCGGGCACGCATGTTTTACACCGGCTAATGGATGCCCGCGATTTAACCTGCCTCTGTTCTGTGCAGCCGTGTAGAACGAATGGAGGCGGATACGGGGGTTTTGACGTTTCCGTGTAGTAACAAGCAGGGAAGAGAAGAAGAATGAGGATGAGCGGTTTCTTAGGCAAGATATTAGTCGGTTTTATTCCAAAGTGCAAAAAGTGTAAAGTGCAGATTTCCTACTATTTACCCTACGGAAACATTGAAAAACCCCTTATCTGCCTTCACATGTTCTACATGATTGTATAGAACACAGGCAGATAAAACTGCACACTATTCAAAAATATGGATGTGTGGTTTCTTATGCCAGACAGAAGTCGATTTTATTCAAAAGTGCAAAAAGTACAAGGGTCAGATTACCAACGTCAATTATTATTCGCCTTCATATGTTCTA
Source organism: Centroberyx affinis (assembly GCF_046629955.1). Taxonomy (NCBI): domain Eukaryota; kingdom Metazoa; phylum Chordata; class Actinopteri; order Beryciformes; family Berycidae; genus Centroberyx; species Centroberyx affinis. Next base: position 280,496 of record NW_027279008.1, on the reverse strand, counting down.
CACAACTGCATAGAACAGAAATTGTGTATTTCCGTAGGGTAAACAGTAGAAAAACGACACTATTCAAAAATGTGTATGTGTGGTTTCTTATGCCAGATAGAAGACTATTTTCCTCCATAATCCAAAAAGTGCAAGGTGCAGTGAAGCGCAGCAAATGTTTTGGTCAAGAGACAATCTTCAACTGACAGCACTTTTTACATTTTTTTACACTGTGGAATGAAATGGGGCTTTATCTCACATAGGAAATCCTAATTTTTTATTGTATATAGACTTCTCACCACTTACTATACTTGTATCAAATGAGACTTGTGCACCTAATCTCTCCTAGTCAGGGTGAGTTTCTTTCTACACAATAACCTTATAATCTAAAATGTGTCTGCATCTCCAAACCATAAAGCCAACAAAACTATTATAGAAACTTCCACATTGTTGCATAAAAACAAGGTTGTTGTCACTGCTACCCAAAAACCCCAAACTAACACTGATTACACTGTTTAATTAGTAGAAAGCTGGTTTACAGGGCATTGCGGTGGGTCAACACTAGTTAAAACAAATCCCTCCCTCAGTGGCAGCTGTGTTATGCTAATTTATTTGCATATGTTGGGAACTACAGATATTCATGGTTGCCTGAAGCCTCATCTCAAAGACTCAGCATTAAGTGTAATTATTCAACAGTGTGGCGCGGCACAGCTCTCTATTTCTTGGCATTAAAAAGGCTAATAACAATGGTTTTCCTAATGGCAAAGTTGGTGGCGATGTAATTCATTACTATGTGCATACTGTACGTCTCAGGAGATATTTCAGGCCCACATATGATGTCATGTTAACTGGCCAAGAGCTTCTCGTCTCGTCGCGAGTTTCCAAGTTTTACGGGGAGTCAAGCTGTACTGTTAGGGCGACATGCATGCTAATTACCATGCCTCTTCCCATAGTCTTTTATTATGTGCTTTTCAACACAGCATGTCAAGATTATTTTCTTTGAAGGAAAACGCCGGCTGTCATGTTTTATGCATACGCTTTTCAGTTTAATTTCTCTATCACGTCGCAGTCGGAAAACGCGGCTTGACTTGTGCTTCGGCTTTTATATTTTACAGCGTACAGGTTTCATACATTTACTACAGATGCTTAGCCTTTGATCGCTTGCCAGCAAACTAGAACCAACACAGCGATGATGAAATGTGACACCGACGTGTTTGGGTACGGCTTAATTTCGTCTTTATCTAGTTGAAATGATTGTGACAAAATAGTTCTTTTTTTTCCTGAAACGGGTTAAGCTCAAATCCTTTTTTTTTTTGACGCTTAATAATTCAGTAATTTTCTGTCCAAAATGAGACTGAAATAGAATACAAAATGACAACAGGTGTGTCTAAAATCTAAATGGTAAAAAAGACAACTGAATAACTGACAAAATGTGTGGCGTATTTTTACTCCAAAACCCCCTCTGTTCGATTCAGACAGGACTCGCTCTTATCCGGCTACAGTTCTAACGCTGACCGATCAATATATTGGATTGTTGAACTTTCTAACCAGACGTATCAATACACTCTTTATGTAGTCAGGAAGGATTGGAATGACTGCGTAAATTAGGATTTGACCTATTTTTTTAAGGCCGATACGGATATTTTCTGAGCCGAAATTTTGTGCACAGTATATTCAATATCTTTAAATTTGACGATTTTCATGCCAAAAAATTACAATTATTCAGTGTTTCAGGCCATTTAGACCATCATGGGACACTAAAACCCTCCACTGAAACCCACAACACCTATTCAATGGTAGAGAAACTCTGGGATACATCAAAAAACACAACTGAGCAACTACAAGACAAATAAATTGTGCAAATATCTAATTTCTTTGCAGGTTTTCCACACTGTTTTTCTGTAGCTGTGGTCAGGGACGACCCTCCATCCAATCAGCAGTGGACGACATGCCTGCCCGATATCTGATATTTAATAAAAGGCCAATATCGGCCCGATATAGCAGCAAATTGATATATCAGTCTAACCTCAGTGCAAAGCTATAAGAGCAGGGCAGCAGCTCTCACGCACCCGATCTGTCTAATTGACTCAAATGTTCTGCCCTGATATCCCAAAGGCCTCTGGAGCGAAACCTGCACATACACACACAAACACACACACACGTATACACACATGCAAACATTCGCGGGAACACACACACACACACACACACACGCACACAGACACACACACGCACACAGACAGAGCCCCCTGTCCCCTTCGCTTTCTCATCCATAGCCCCGGCTTCATTAGCAGCGGTTTGCATCATCCCCGGTGAAAACGTCACATGTCATCAGTGACTCCATTCTTTATCACTTCCTGCGGTATAGACAGTGTAACCTTCAGAAACCTGCTGCCCACAGTTTTACGTCTTAATTAGGAGCACTGTCAGAGGCGCCCAGCTCCCCTCGTCCCGATGTGAACGGACAGAGAGGGATGGAGACGGAGGGAGTGTGAAAGACAAGAGAGGAGGACAAAGTCAGACGCAAAACGCAGCAGACAAAGGCAGAGAGAGAGAGAGAAAGGAAAAGATGTGCGGCGGAGGCGAAAGAGAGGAAGCGTTCGCAGGAGTGCAGGCAGGGAGAGGAGGGGAGGGGGGGAGGAGGAGGATGATTTACAGGAGGCTGGAAGTTGTGATGGTGTGTAATATACGAGATGAGACAAACGAGTGGAAGAATGTTTTGCGTGAATGAAAGTTTTAATCAAGCGAAATAGCTGATGCAGTTCAGGTTACTGAAATAAAAAACAAAAAAAATACACAAGGATTCATGAGGTGAAACAGAGAAAAATAATCCAAGTAGAATCAAATCAAAAGAGGCCAACTGATGCAAAAAAAGGAGTGACATGTATTGACATAACGGTGAACTAAAAAGAAAATGCATATATATGGTGTGGCTTTGTCTATTCAGAACTGATGATGGTAATTTTCTGTTGTCATCAATTAATCAAAAAATGCCTAGTAGGGGAGAAAGCCTGCATGGAGGCAAAAGAAATAAAATAAAAAGCAAAAACAAAAAACCTTGGAGGATTCATGAGGTGAAAAAGGGGGAAAAAATGAAATCTACTCGTGGAATCCCTTCAAGAATATTCTGAACTAGCTATTTTACAGCGAGTGTGAAAGACAAAGAAGACAGAAGAAAAGAAAAGCAGAAGCAAAGACAGAGAAAGATAGAAGGAGAGTGTGAGAGAGAGAAAGGAAAAGATGTACAGACGAGGCGAACGAGAGGAGCATTCAAAGAGAGAGAGAGAGAGAGAGAGAGAGAGAGAGAGAGAGGAGGGGGGGAGGAGGAGAGTGATTTACAGAGTAAGAGGAGAGGAGGAGAGTGGAAGTTGTGTTGGCTACTGGTCTGCAAGAAGAGCGAAAATCCGGCTTAGTGGCAAAAACACTGGAGACGCTTGTGTCCTCAGTTTGGGGACAGCTGACGGGTTAACACTATTAAGACTGCAGAGAACACAAGACTGAATGTGCATCTGTGCTCCCAAACAGTGGGATTGAACAACGCTTTCCAGGCATTCAGGCTGAGACACAGATACATAGACAGACGGACCGCAGAGAAGCAAAGGGAGGACTTAAGAACAGAGGAAGAACTGATAGAATAGGACTTTTTGTTTGTTTTCTCCCCCCCTCCCCACACACACACACACACACACACACACACACACACACACACACTTTGTTCATTTGTTCAAAGTCACTTATTTATGAGGTACTGGGTTAAAATGACTTGAAATATCTTCTGTGATAACTTTATATGTTGGCGGTCCATCAGCAGATATAGCTTCAAGACAAATTACAGCTTATATTTGATGAGAGAGAAATAGGTTGTGGTTTTATTCACAAATATGCTTATTAGTGATTATTCTTTTTTTCGATCTTGTAATGTACAGGATTATGTCCAAGTCTTACTCTTCCATATATCTGCGTATATTATGATCAACTTCATGTTTTGTGGATAGTAAATAAATAACAAAAAAAAACATTGAAACTACTATTGGTGAGGTGCTGTATTGCTATGAGGCAAATTTAAAAAGCCATTAGAGCACTTAAGCATTAATTAAATCTATATTGTCATTACTCAATATAATTGAAGGTGAGACAACCTATCAATTGTAAAAGATCACACTGTCATTAAGGTTAATAAGCTGTTTTATAAACTATCGTCATTAACATCAGAAATATCTATTATAATGATAAATGACATATTGATAAAATAGGCAGTGTCTTCTTCCAAGATGGCGTACGATGCGACGAGAGGAGAGAATTGTGTGAATGAAAGTTTCATCAAGCTAAATAACTGATTAGGTTACTGACATGAAAAGCTAAAAAAGAAAATTTAAACAAGGATGATGCATGAGGTGAAACAGAAAAAAAATATAATACGAAAACTACATCTGGAACCCCTTCAAGATTATTTTCAATTAGCTGTTTCACAGCTCAGTTTTGCCAACTATTGTCACATCTGCATCTTTTCTCTCAATCAATTATGAAACACTATCTGTGATTTATTCATGGGATATTCAAGCTCCAGTTGTGAGATGAATGAAGAATTCAACCCTCGGACTGACGAGAAAGCCTTCACTAACGTCCTTATAGAAGACATCTGTTTAAATCACAAGCCATACAGTGATGAGCCTCAGAGAGAACGCTTACAGATGCAGACTTTGGAAATAAAACCTCTTTTTCCTGTTTGCTTGTTGAGCTGCTGCTGCACTTTTGCTCAATCCACAAGAGGAACTGTTTGGAAAGTTCAAGTTCAAGTTTATTCTCTTTTCAGCCAAGGAAAGGTTTGGTTTGGTAATAATTTGTTTCCACTCTATACAATTCAAGAAATAATTATCTGCAGTATTAATTGAGGATAAATGTAGGGTAAATACATGAAGACGGACATCTACATCAACTACAAGTATTTTGACATCATGTGCTGAGATGAAACCTGCTGCAGCCGGACACATCAGGCCGGTCTAACATCACCAAAGGAGGTGAAACTTTTAATTTCACCGCCAAGCCAGACACACACACACACGGCCCGACGGTTCAATTCTCACTCGAGATCGCTTAGCGCGAGCAGCAACAGTCATGCTTTAACGGGCGCAATTAATTAGTGTCAAATATAAATAAAAACTGCTTTTAATAGCTGTTGAGCCTACAGTTTAGCATGAAAGAGCTCAGGCTCCATTTGCATGCTAAAGCTCATTTGCATAATTAAGCTAATTAAAAAAATCAGCAGAGGCGCGGCGGTGAAGGAGTTAACGAGGTGGAGCCAGTAATTGGAAAAGGAGTGACCCTTTCGCAGCCAGTGACGGGTACACCGCTAATTCACTTAAATGGTCAGCGCAGGCCGGTAGTTTACCACTGGACTCCTCTCACTCTAAAACTAGGGGTTCATTGGGGGTTCTTCTAAGGTCCAATGGGATCCAATAAGCACCTTAGGGTCTTTCACTAGAAAGAACACATCCCTGAAGGGTGCCTTGAAGAACCAACACATGTTAGTCAATGACTAAATACATCATGGCTTGCCATAACCTCAAGGCCATGCTAATAGGTTTTGTTGTACAATATGTAAATATAAATATAAAGTTTTTGGAGCTATAAGAATGAATCTGATCAGTTACTATTTATTGGTCTTGAATGATCCTGTCGGTCTATTTAGAGTTGACTGGTTCATGTTATCAATGTATCTGTGTTCAATATTGTTTGTGCAATTGTTACCACATTTCTTGCAAATGCTTTGGCAACACATATTGTTTTGTCCTGCCAATAAAGCCTGTTTGAATTTGAATTTGTACCTTCAGGGTTCATGAACTCTTCACGAAGGGGTTCCTCAGGGAGCCTACTGGGGTTCCCCTATGGTTGCAATCTAAATAAACCCTCCAGGTTCTTTAAATCCCTTTTACCTTTTAGAGTGTAAGAGTTATATAATCTACCAGCTTCACTAGCAGCAGGACGACTGTAAGGCTGCTGGGAGGGAGGGAAAAGGGCAAAAGGAGGTGTTGGTGTGTGTGTGTGTGTGTGTGTGTGTGTGAGTGGGGAGTGGGGGTGTGTGTGTGTGGGGGGGGTTGTATGGTCATGAGGACCTGACTGCAGCCTCCAAACCACTGAATACCACATTAGTGACACTCCACTGCTCTATTCACAATGGGGAGTGAGGCGCAGTGGGGAACATATTTAGGGTGTTTTCAGGAGGCCGACTCACCGCACTTTATTTTCTGACCAACACAAAGAACAAATAATAGTCAGCCAGCGTGACACTGTCAACGATTCTGCCATGTAAAGATGATTTTTAATTCGAATTTAAGAAGAGAGCGAGAATTGGAGAATGGACATTTGGAGTGACTTATCGTTCTATACTTGATAAAAGGGTAATAGTAATACATTAAAAACACTATAATTTAACAAAAATAAAAAATATATATACTCTCTGTCTCTAGACCAATACCAGTGTTTATTAGATGAATGTCAAATGGAAAACTGTAACATCTGAGGTTCAGTGGCACATGTTTGCTCTGGCATGTTTATTCATAACGCTGTACGGCGGTTATCAAATGCAAACATTTTTAGCGGGGATCATATTACATGTAGCTCCATCCGAGGGCCCTTCACTACGTATTAGCCGGCATCATCACACCATTACATTTATGTATACAAAATACAAGCAGGCTAATTGAATATTCACTGTGAACATATTCCCTGCGTAACATGACTACCCGCTTCCATCTTTTTAAAAATTCAAATCGGTGGGAGGAGAGGAGGGGAGCATTAGAATACATTACTGCATGTATGTGTGATTCCCCCCTATATGTCTGTCAGGAGGAGGAGGAGGAGGAGGAGGAGAAGGAGGAGGAGGAGGGCAAAGTGCATGCGACAGAGCCGGCCTCGGCAAAGCTGACGTTAACAATAATGTAATTTAATTAAAGCCAAGATCCCAGCGGTCCTCGCCAAACGACGGGGGCTTTTGATTTTAATAGGTGATGAAGAAAAGGCTTGGCAAAACAGTGACACCGCCACCGCTCAGACCAGTCTGAGGGGGTTCTGGGAAAAAAGGCACCGGCAGGACATCAGTTTAGATCGTATCAGGCGGAGGAGGAGAGGACGCCAAAACCAGGGGGGGGGGAGGGGGGGGACACACCCAGGAAGCCCCCTGCTCCGGGTGCAGGTACCAGCCCCCGCCACCGCCACCCAAACACCACAGCACTGGTCAGCTAATGGAGAGGAAAAGGGGATTCCTCAGCTGCGAGGAGCCTGACAGGCCCGACAATAACAACAATACTGCAAAATACTTGATGGAATAACAAAATACCTTTGTATGTATAGGATATTAAGATATGTTCAAAATGGATTGCGCTGCGGAATGAGGAGATTTAAAAAGAAAAAGAAAAACAAGAGCTAATCCAGAGTATAAAAGTCACTCAGGGAGGCAGCAGATCAGAGTTCAAATCTTTATATGCTGATAAATGACATTAAATCTGGCAGATATTAAAATCTGACAAACAGCTTCTGCTTGCTTGATTTTATTTTTTGTGACGTGCTGCTGGAAAATCTGCTTGTTATTGTTATTATTATTTTTTTGAAAATGCGTTTCTTAAATTTTACAAATTAAAGAATAAACCTTAAAAAGAAGAAAATCCCATAGAAGCAAAATGGACTGTGAAATCCGTTGAGTCACTAAGGCTAAAAGCAAATTGGGATAACTAAACAAATTCATGTGAAGTCAATTTCTGACCATACTGTGTGTTTTCAGTTTTGTGGAAATCAGTTTTGTGGAAATCAGAGACAGAATCAGGGAATCAGGGTTTGAAATTGGGATCCCGATATAAACACAGAATGTAAGGTTTTGGGAAATAAATGTAAAAGTAAAACATTTGTTATTTTGATTAAATTCTGTTAACAATCTAGGAACAGAAACATATTTAAAGATCAAAGCTCCTTATCTGGGGCGCAGAGCTACATTTTGAGAACAATGTGTCCGTGTCTTAATTTTCTGTTTTGTCATATATTTGTCTGTAATCAATGATATCAAAAACAGTTTAGGACCAGGTTGTGTAAGTATAGGGACTATATCAGTTGGAAAATCTCTGCATAATGTGTATGTGCGCGTGTTCAACTAAAGTCTCCTTTTAGATAAAGATTAATACTGTCGCTAATTATTTAAAATGCTCTCGACCGCACATTATCAGTGCTTACAATGGTAACAGAATCAAAGACACTTAGATACATTTTGAAAGATAAATATGTACTGCAAGAGATATATTGATTAAGACAACAAAACTGGGATTACGCAAGTTACACACAAAACAAATCCAGGAAAAATAAAAACAGAAACTGCTACAACGGGAGAAATTTGGGAAGAATTAGAAGGGATTTCATACGGTCTTCACCTTGTTTTTCTGTCTTTATATTTCACTGATGTCATTTTCTCTTCTCATTTTTTCTCACACCGCTATCTACTTCACTTCCTCCTCCCACCGACCACCAACAACAACCATTAGCTTCCTTTCTCCTGGTCCAGACACACACACACACACACACACACAGGGAGGGTCCCCTCATTGGTAATCCTGTTACCAGCCGGGTCCCAGGCTAGACTTGCTGTGTGGGGGTGGAGGAGTGGGGGGTGGGGGGTGGGGGGGGCGAGCAGATTAACGTGGTGGTCATTATCAAATTTACAACCAGTCATACAGACATCTGCCCTACTTTTCCTCGGTTAATGTAAAAAGAACTAATCTGGTTAAGAGAGCACGGGCGCGGCTCGTAAATCGGCGGCGCTCTCCGCCGGAGTTAAAGCTGTCACTTCTCCTGCGGGGGGAGCGGCGGCTGAACGGAGCTGTCAGCTGGCTACTTGTTAGGGGTAACAAGGCCGTCCACTGATAGGACTAATGAGGCCCAGGGCTCGCCGCTGCCCCGCACAACCCGCCGCCACCGCCACCGCCGCGCCACTCTGCACTGTAAAAAGTGCAAGGGCTTCGAAGGCTCAGAAAGAAGAATCAATATGAATCTTGATTTTAGAGAGTAGGGGTTCTTCTGAGATCCAGAGGAAGCCAATAAACGCCTTAAATTCTTCACCTTACAGTAATAATCCATGACATTTTCAATTAAATAAATGATCTAAAATTAAATAAAATCTCTGCAGCCGATTGACGAGAGTGATTCAACCTATATCCAGTTCATGAAAGCTTTTACATTGTCTGCTGAAGTGATGCGTTTAATGTTACAGACCGCAGTAACAGCGGTTAGTTTTGAATAAACCGAAGAAGAACTGGGTAAGTTGAGCATGAGCAGTGATAGCTGCCATGGCCTACAGAACCTCATTAACAGAAAATCCAAGCTCCGCCCACACTGTTTGATTGACAGGTGATCTTCACAACACCGCTTAAAAGAGACTCGCTGAAGTACTGCCAGGGATCAAAAACCCTTTATTCTTCAATGAACCTTCTGAGGTTCCTCTAAGCTGAAGAACCCCTGCAGGTTCCTCAAAGTCCTTTTATTTTTTAGAGTGTAGACCAGCTATTACCCCTATTGTCCAGCTCCTTCTTCAGTGGGACCCCAAAAACAGGAGCAGTGCAACAAAGAAGCCGCCGTGGCTCTTTTCTCAGCACGCAAAAAAGCCACAAAATATATTTCCCCCTTTTGAAATGGAGCGATTGAAGGGGGGGCAGGGAGGGGGGAAGGGGGCTGTGGTGGGGGAGTGGGGGGGTGGGGGGGGGTTAAATGTCAAGCATGGGTAACGTGTGATTGTTATTTTAGGCTTTTGTTTTCCAAGTCAACTCCAGCCTTTTCCGATGAAGGCTCATCTCTTTTCCCAACGCTTCATTATTTGTGACGCTTTGGTTTAATTCCAATTACCCCTGTTAATTAGGAAATCTCATGCTCTCTGATCTGGGGGTTCATTTCTACTTAATGTCATTTGCCAGGTTGTTTACTTTCGATTAAAGCTTTTTATTGTGAAATTAAGTATTACATTTGTTTTAACAGGGTATTTATCAGTGCGGCGGTAAATATTCAGACTGATGCCAAGGTATTATTAAAGCCACATACAATAGTGGCCATTGTAGAAGTTCTCCTCCATGCATTTAACCGGCTTCTATCCTGCGTTACTGCTGCTGTCTTCTTTAATCATATAGTAAAACCACATTAGCATATTGTAATATCGGCCAACTAGGTACCAGACCATTCCAAAAGAGCAGTAAGAAAGTGCAGCAGTGGTTCAGCAGATGTGTGGTAAAATATGGGCCTTCTTTAATAATGTGTCTCATATCAGGCATTTATTTCAACACATTCTGATGGCTTTCATTGGTTTACAAGAAAGATGTTCTCACCAGATTCAGTGTGCTGTTGCAATACAGTGAGATAAAGCAATAAACAGGAAGCGTGAAAGGAAGGAAGAGTGTGTGTCTCACTACCGAGCGAATGTCAGCTGCATTACACCTACTGAGCAAACAAGACAAAACATGCACTGGAAGAAGAGCTCAAAACATGCCTGACGTGCAACATGGGCCCAGTGTTAGACAATAATAAATAGTCTGTTTAAATGAATTTTACTGCCTGGCACAGTGTAAATTTCTCTGTGTAATCAATCAAACTCGCTACAACTAGTGCATTATAAGATTTTGAGGCCATAATAGCGTTTTCACCCCTTGCAGCGTCTGAGTAGCTCATTGTGTTTCTCTCAGGAGAAAATCAGATTTCCTGTGAGGAAGCCATTTTCTGTCTTGGATGGTTTCCATGTGGCCGGTCTGTCCGATGGCATGATGAAACCCAGCGCATTAGCCAATATACTGTTGATTCTATGGCATGGCAGTAGCCCAGTATGTAAGCCAGTCTATTATTGATTCGATAGTGTGGTGAAAGTTGAGTCTATCACTCAGTCTGCTCTGTTGTATAGTGATACTGTATTCAATCAGCCAGTCAACTACTGTATCTACTGAATGTATGATACTCTTTAAATGTGTTATATGTGGCATCTTTAAACATCAACATATCACTGCCAAATGAATTGTGATACCTTGGTATATATTTTCACATTTCTCATAAACCCTGCTTCGGTCAAAGGTTTTCTCTTTGGCTTTACTGAAGAGGACAAACATGTTGGAAATTAATTTTCCATCGGCCTTTCACTTCTTCCACCATCTGCCATTGCCAGAAACTCTGAAAGCTTAAGCTCTGTTTGTGCCGTTTTGTGCCGTAAAGCAATCTGCCTTTGTGCCATAAAGCAATCAAGCAGATTTCCAACAAAATCTGACCTGGTGGGTTTGGGTTGTGGGTCTTTGATTCCCTGGGTCCAGACCTTTGAATCTTCCCACTCCACTGAGTTGACTGATTCTGTTCGGTCCAATGAGCGCTAGGGGGGACTAACGATTAGCCAATCAACGCCACGGGCGGGACTAACGCCGTTGTCAAGCTGTGCACCGGAACCAAGGAGGAGTAATAACAACAATGGCGACCGCTATAGACAAGATAGACGCTGCTATCCAGGCTGTTCTAAATCCATTAAAAGTCGTCGTACTTTGTTTTTACTTCGCTCCGTGTTGTCAAAGATGCTCTATACTTTCCGAACCGTCTCTGGTGTCGTCATGGCTACGCATCAGCGTCGACTTAAAATGACGTTAGATTCAGGCGGATACGTCGGTCTCTAGTGATTGGTTAGGGAAAAATCGAATCCCCCTCCCCCACGGAAATCAGTTAGAGTGGAGGCAATGTCAGACTGGAGATGGAAATGGAGTGGAACGAGTTGACAATTCTGTCTGATATCAGGCAAGGTCTGTGACGGTCTCGTTTGTTTACAGTAATTATACTAATGTCTCAGAATGAATGTGGTACTGACCTATTGATATTAAAACGCTACATGTACCACCTTTAAGCCAGTCTACTATTGGACTTCTGAATGGTGTTAGCTGGGTCCAATTTCCAGTCTACTATTGATTCACTTGGCTGTCTTTTCCGCACACAGTCACATCTCAGCCTCTCAGTCTCCTGCTCCGGCCCTCAGAGAGCAGCAGGCAGGAAATAAACCCAAGCATGTATTTGTGTGACCTGGAGGCCGGCTCTGCCACGCCACGCCACGCCACGCCACGCCACGCCACGCCAGGCTGTCACCTCTACCCTCAGCGGCTCTCAGCTTATGCCAGCGTCGTCCTCCTTTTTTTTTTTTTTTACACTTCCCCATCCATCTCTCCCGTCTCTCTCTCTCTCTCTCTCCCTCTCCCTCTCCCCTCCCTCTCTCTCCTCCCTCCATCTGATGGGATTCTTCTAGAGCAGGTCCGCGGAGTCCCTCTGCTCACAGTCACTTAATTAAACGCTCCCACAGCAACCGTCGACAACGTGACCGACGGCTGTTAAATTAAGACGCTGTCACAGACGGGGCAGCGACGCCGGCAGGGTGGGAAAAAACAAGACAAACCAGCTGAGGGGAGAGGGAGAGGAGGGCTGTGATGACTGCCTAACATGTTTTCTTCGCCAGTGCAACATTTTTTGGGAATTTAAAAAACACACGTTGCCACATTACAAATCTCCCCCTAAGAAGGCCTGGCCATCTCCTCCGCCTGAATCACATCCCCCTCTCCCATATCCTCCTCATCTACACTACCATTCATTTTTACTATTTCCCACATTTTAGAATAACAGTAAAGACATCACAACTATGAAATAACACAAATGGAATTATGCAGTGACCAAAAAAAGTGCTAAACAAATCAAAACTATCTTATATTTTAGATTCTTTGAAGTAGCCGCCCTTTGCCTTGATGGAAAGGCAAAGGCTTTGGAAAGAAATTCATACATAGGATCAACTTCACTATTTATATTTGTCTAGCCTTTAGATCAAATTCTGTTGATGCACTCACTAGTAAGTCACTTTTGATCATTTAAATACCTAAAATGTAAATGTAAAAATGTCTGCGTCCACTAATATGGTTTGAGTTTTCGTATTATTTTCATATTTTTATTTATTTATTTACATTTTCTGCTTCTGCCTCTCTTTGTCCT